>NW_027043600.1:0-65447 GCF_036013475.1 Columba livia | reverse complement strand
GAAGGAAAGAAATAAGAAAGAAGTAAGAAAGAAGTAAGAAAGAAGTAAGAAAGAAGTAAGAAAAAGGTAAGAAAGAAAGAAGAAAGAAAGAAGAAAGAAAGGAGAAAGAAAGAAAGAAAGAAAGAAAAAGAAGAAATAAGAAAGAAAGAATAAAGAAAGAATAAAGAAAGAAGAAAGAAAGAAGAAAGAAGCTAGAAAGAAGAAATAAGTAAGAAAGAAAGAAGAAAGAAGAAAGAAAGAAAGAAGAAAGAAAGAAGAGAGAACGAAGAAAGAAAGAAGAAAGAAAGAAGAAAGAAAGAATGAAGAAAGAAAAAAAGAAAGAAGAAAGAATGAAGAAAGAAAGAAAGAAGAAAGAAAGAAGAAAGAAAGAAGAAAGAAGAAAGCAAGGAGAAAGAAAGAAGAAAGAAGTAAGAAAGAAAGAAGAAAGAAGTAAGAAAGAAAGAAGAAAGGAAGAAATAAGAAAGAAGAAAGAAAGAAAAATGAAGTAAGAAAGAAAGAAAGAAGAAAGTTGAAGAAAGAAAGAAGAAAGAAAGAAGTAACAAAGAAGTAAGAAAGAAGAAAGAAAGAAGAAAGAAAGAAAGAAAGAGAGAAAGAATAAAGAAAGAAGAAAGCAAGGAGAAAGAAAGAAAATAGAAGCAAGAAAGGAAGAAGAAAGAAAGAAAGAAGAATGAAAGAAGAAAGAAAGAAGAAAGTAAGAAATAAGGAAGAAGTAAGAAAGAAGAAGTAAGAAAGAAAGAAGAAAGAAAGAAGAAAGAAAGAAGAAAGAAAGAAGAAAGAAAGAAGAAAGAAAGAAGAAAGAAAGAAGAAAGAAAGAAGACAGAAAGAAAGAAGAATGAAAGCAGAAAGAAAGAAGAAAGGAGAAAGAAAGCAGAAAGAAAGAAGAAAGAAGAAAGAAAGAAGAAAGAAAGAAGAAAGAAAGAAGAATGAAAGAAGAAAGAAAGAAAGAATAACGAAAGAAGAAAGGAAGAAGAAAGAAAGAAGAAAGAAGAAAGAAAGAAGAAAGAAAGAAGAAAGAAAGAAGAAAGAAAGAAGAAAGAATGAAGAAAGAAAGAAAGGAAGAAGAAAGAATGAAGAAAGAAAGAAAGAAGTAATAAAGAAAGAAAGAAGAAAGAAAGGAGAAAGAAAGAAAAAGAAAGAAGTAAGAAAGAAAGAAGAAAGAAAGAATAAAGAAAGAAGAAAGAAAGAAGAAAGAAAGAAAGAATAAAGGAAGAATGAAGAAAGAATGAAGAAAGAATAAAGAAGAAAGAAAGAAAGAAGAAAGAAAGAAGAAAGAAAGAAGTAACAAAGAAGTAAGAAACAAGTAAGAATGAAAGAAGAAAGAATGATGAAAGAAAGAAGAAAGATAGAAGAAAGAAAGAAGGAAGAAAGAAAGGAAGAAGAAAGAAAGAAAGAAAGAAGAAAGAAAGAATAAAGAAAGAAAAAAGAAAGAAAAAAATAAAGAAGAAAGAATGAAGAAAGAAAGAAAGAAGAAAGAAGAAAGAAAGAAGAAAGAAAGAAAGAAGAAAGAAGAAAGAAAGAAGAAAGCAAGGAGAAAGAAAGAAGAAAGAAGTAAGAAAGAAAGAAGAAAGAAAGAAGGAGGAATGAAAGAAGAAAGAAAGAAGAAAGAAAGAAGAAAGAAAGAAGAAAGAAAGAAGAAATAAAGAAAGAAGAAAGATGAAAGAAAGAAGTAATAAAGAAAGAAGTAAGAAGTAAGAAAGACAGAAGTAAGTTGTAAGAAAGAAGGAAGAAAAAAAGAAGAAAGAAAGAAGAAAGAAAGGAAGAAGAAAGGAAGAAGAAATGAAGAATAAAGAAATAAGAAAGAAAGAAGAAAGAAAGAAGTAAGAAAGAAGTAAGAAAGAAAGAAGAAAGATGTAAGAAAGAAAGAAGAAAGATAGAAGAAAGGAAGAAGAAGGGAAGAATAAAGAAAGAAAGAAGAAAGAAAGAAGACAGAAAGAAAGAAGAAAGAAAGCAAAAAGAAAGAAGAAAGACAGAAAGAAAGAAAGCAGAATGAAAGAAGAAAGAAAGAAGAAAGAAAGAAGAAAAAAAGAAGAAAGAAAAATGAAGAAAGAAAAAAAGAAAGAAGAAAGAATGAAGAAAGAAAGAAAGAAGAAAGAAAGAAGAAATAAAGAAGAAAGAAAGAAAAAAGAAAGAAGAAAGAAGAAAGAAGTAATACAGAAGTAAGAAACAAGTATGAAAGAAGTAAGAAAGAAGAAAGAAAGAAAGAAGAAAGAAAGACGAAAGAAAGAAGAAAGAAAAAAGAAAGAAAGAAGAAAGAAAGAAAGAAGAGAGAAAGAAGGAAGAAAGGAAGAAGAAAGAAAGAAGAAAGAAATGAAGAAGAAAGAAAGAAGAAAGAAACGAAGAAGAAAGAAAGAAGAAAGAAAGAAGAAAGAAGAAAGAAAGAAGAAAGAAAGAAAGAGGAAAGGAAGTAGAAAGAAAGAAGGAAGAGAGAAAGTAGAAATAAAGAAGAATGAAAGACGAAAGAAAGAAGAAAGAAAGAAGTAAGAAGAAACAAAGAAGAAAGAAAGAAGAAAGAAAGAATGAAGAAAGAAATAAAGAAGAAAGAAAGAAGAAAGTAAGAAAGAAGAAAGAAAGAAAGAAGAAAGAAGTAAGAAATAAGTAAGAAACAATTAAGAAAGAAGTAAGAATGAAGTAAGAAAGAAAGAAGAAAGAAAGAAAGAAGAAAGAAAGAAGAAAGAATAAAGAAAGAACGAAGAAAAAAGTAGAAAGAAAGAAGAAAGAAGAAAGAAAGAAGAAAGAAAGGAAGAAGAAAGAAAGAAAGAAAAAAGAAAGAAAGAAAGAAAGATGAAAGAAAGAACAAAGAAAGAACAAAGAAAGAAGAAAGAAAGAAGAAAGAAAGAA
This sequence comes from Columba livia, assembly GCF_036013475.1. Lineage (NCBI taxonomy): Eukaryota > Metazoa > Chordata > Aves > Columbiformes > Columbidae > Columba > Columba livia. Next base: position 62,609 of record NW_027043600.1, on the reverse strand, counting down.
GAAAGAAAGAAGAAAGAAAGAAAGAAAGAAGAAAGAAAGAAGTAAGAGAGAAGTAAGAAAGAAGTAAGAAAGAAAGAAAGAAGAAAGAAAGAAGAAAGAAAGAAAGGAAGAAGAAAGAAAGAAAGAAAAAAGAAAGAAAGAAAGAAAGATGAAAGAAAGAACAAAGAAAGAACAAAGAAAGAAGAAAGAAAGAAGAAAGAAAGAAGAAATAAAGAAGAAAGAAAGGAGAAAGAAAGAAGAAAGAAAGAAAGAAAAAGAAGAAAGAAAGAAGAAATAAGAGAGAAAGAAGAAAGAAAGAAGAAAGTAAGAAGAAAGAAGCTAGAAAGAAGAAAGATAGAAATAAGGAAGAAGTAAGAAAGAAGTAATAACGAAAGAAGAAAGAAAAAAGCAGAAAGAAAGAAGAAACAAAGAAAGAAGAAAGAATGAAGAAAGAAAGAAAGAAGAAATAAAGAAATAATAAAGAAAGGAGAAAGAAAGCAGAAAGAATGAAGAAAGAATGAAGAAAGAAAGAAAGAAGAAAGAAAGGAGAAAGAAAGAAGAAAGAAAGAAAGAAGAAAGAAAGAAGAAAGAAAGAAAGAAGAAAGGAAGAATGAAGAAAGAAAGAATGAAGAAAGAATAAAGAAGAAAAAAAAAAGAAGAAAGAAAGAAGAAAGAAAGAAAAAGAAAGAAGTAACAAAGAAGTAAGAAACAAGTAAGAATGAAAGAAGAAAGAAAGATGAAAGAAAGAAGAAAGATAGAAGAAAGAAAGAAGAAAGAAAGAAAGGAAGAAGAAAGAAAGAAAGAAAGAAGAAAGAAAGAATAAAGAAAGAAATAAGAAAGAAAGAAATAAGAAAGAAAAAACTAAAGAAAAAATAAAGAAGTTAGAATGTAGTAACAAAGAAGTAAGAAAGAAGAAAGAAAGAAAGAAAGAGAGAAAGAAGATAGAAGAAAGAAAGAAGAAAGAAAGAGAGAAGGAAGAAAGAAGAAAGAAAGAAGAAACAAAGGAGAAAGAAAGAGTGAAAGAAGAAAGAAAGAAGAAAGAAGGAAGAAAGAAAGAAGAAAGAAGTAAGAAAGAATTAAGAAAGAAGTAAGAAAGAAAGAAAGAAAGAAGAAAGAAGTAAGAAAGAAGTAAGAAACAAGTAAGAAAAAGTAAGAAAGAAGTAAGAAAGAAATAAGAAAGAAGAAAGAAAGACGAAAGAAAGAAAGAAGAAAGAAAGAAGAAAGAAGAAACAAAGAACAAAGAGAAAAAGAAGAAAGAAAAAAAGAAAGAAAGAGAGAAGAAAGAAAGAAGAAAGAAGTAAGAAAGAAAGAAGAAAGAAAGAAGAAAGAAAGAAAGAAGATAGAAAGAAGAAAGAAAGAAAGAAGAAAGAAAGAAGAAAAAAGGAAGAAGAAATAAAGAAGAAGGAAAGAAGAAAGAAAGAAGAAAGAAAGAAAGAAAGAAAGAAAGAAAGAAAGAAAGAAACAAGATAGAAAGAAGAAAGAAAGAAGAAAGAAAGAAAGAAGAAAGAAAGAAGAAACAAAGAAGAAAGAAAGAATGAAAGAAGAAAGAAAGAGGAAAGAAGGAAGAAAGAAGAAAGAAAGAAGAAAGAATGAAGTAAGAAAGAAGTAAGAAAGAAAGAAGAAAGAAGTAAGAAAGAAAGAAGAAAGAAAGAAGAAAGAAAGAAGAAAGAAAGAAGAAAGAAAGAAGAAAGAAAGAAGAAAGAAAGAAGAAAGAAAGAAGAAAGAAGAAAGAAAGAAGAAAGAAGAAAGAAAGAAGAAAGAAGAAAGAAAGAAGAAAGAAGAAAGAAGAAAGAGAGAAGAAAGAAAGAAATAAGAAAGAAGAAAGAAAGCAGAAAGAAAGAAGAATGAAGAAAGAAATTAAGTAGAAAGAAAGAAAGAAGAAAAAAGGAGAAAGAAAGAAGAAAGAAGTAAGAAAGAAAGAAGAAAGAAAGAAGAAGGAATGAAAGAAGAAAGAAAGAAGAGAGAAAGAGGAATGAAAGAAGAATGAAGAAAAAATTAAGAAGTAAGAAAGAAGAAAGAAAGAAGAACGAAAGTAGAAAGAAGAAAGAAAGAAAGAAGAGAGAAAGAAGGAAGAAAGGAAGAAGAAAGAAAGAAGAAAAAAGAATGAAGAAAGAAAGAAGAAAGAAAGAAAGAAGAAAGAAAGAAGAAAGAAAGAAAGAAGAGAGAAAGAAGGAAGAAAGGAAGAAGAAAGAAAGAATAAAAAAGAATGAAGATAGAAAGAAGAAAGAAAGAAGAAACAAAGAAGAAAGAAAGAATGAAAGAAGAAAGAAAGAGGAAAGAAGGAAGAAAGAAGAAAGAAAGAAGAAAGAAAGAAGAAAGAATGAAGTAAGGAAGAAGTAAGAAAGAAGTAAGAAAGAAAGAAGAAAGAAAGAAGAAAGAAAGAAGAAAGAAAGAAGAAAGAAAGAAGAAAGAAAGAAGAAAGAAAGAAGAAAGAAAGAAGAAAGAAAGAAGAAAGAAGTAAGAAAGAAAGAAGAAAGAAAGAAGAAAGAAAGAAAGAAGAAAGAAAGAACGAAAGTAGAAAGAAGAACGAAAGAAAGAAGAGAGAAAGAAGGAAGAAAGGAAGAAGAAAGAAAGAAGAAAAAAGAATGAAGAAAGAAACGAAGAAAAAAGAAAGAAGAAATAAAGAAGTAAGAAAGAAGAAAGAAGTAAGAAAGAAGAAAGAAGAAAGAAGAAAGAAGAAAGAAAGAAGAAAGAAAGAAGAATGAAGAAAGAAATTAAGTAGAAAGAAAGAAAGAAGAAAAAAGGAGAAAGAAAGAAGAAAGTAGTAAGATAGAAAGAAGAAAGAAAGAAGAGGGAATGAAAGAAGAAAGAAACAAGAAAGAAAGAAGAGAGAATGAGGAATGAAAGAAGAATGAAGAAAAAATTAAGAAGTAAGAAAGAAGAAAGAAAGAAGAACGAAAGTAGAAAGAAGAAAGAAAGAAGAGAGAAAGAAGGAAGAAAGGAAGAAGAAAGAAAGAAGAAAAAAGAATGAAGAAAGAAAGAAGAAAGAAAGAAAGAAGAAAGAAAGAAGAAAGAAAGAAGAAAGAAGAAAGAAAGAAGAAAGAAAGCAGAAAGAAATAAGTAAGAAAGAAAGAAGAAAGCAAGGAGAAAGAAAGAAGAAAGAAAGAAGAAAGAAGTAAAAAAGAAAGAAGAAAGAAAGAAGAAAGAAAGCAGAAAGAAAGAAGAAATAAGAAAGAAAGAAGAGAGAAAGAAGGAAGAAAGGAAGAAGAAAGAAAGAAGAAAGAAAGAATGAAGAAAGAAACGAAGAAGAAAGAAAGAAGAAAGAAAGAAGAAAGAAAGAAGAAAGAAGAAAGAAAGAAGGAAGAAAGAAGAAATAAAGAAGAAATAAAGAAGAAATAAAGAAGAAATAAAGAAGAAAGAAGAAAGAAGAAAGAGAGAAGAAAGAAAGATATAAGAAAGAAAGAAGAAAGAAAGAAGAATGAAGAAAGAAATTAAGTAGAAAGAAAGAAAGAAGAAAAAAGGAGAAAGAAAGAAGAAAGAAGTAAGAAAGAAAGAAGAAAGAAAGAAGAAGGAATGAAAGAAGAAAGATGAAGAAAGAAAGAAGAGAGAATAAAGAGAGAAGAATGAAGGAAAGAAGAAAGAATGAAGAAAGAAAGAGGAATGAAAGAAGAATGAAGAAAAAATTAAGAAGAAAGAAAAAAAAAGAAAGAAGAACGAAAGTAGAAAGAAGAAAGAAAGAAAGAAGAGAGAAAGAAGGAAGAAAGGAAGAAGAAAGAAAGAAGAAAAATGAATGAAGAAAGAAACGAAGAAGAAAGAAAGAAGAAAGAAAGAAGTAAGAAAGAAGCAAGAAATAATAAGAAAGAAGTAAGAAAGAAAGAAGAAAGAAAGAAGAAAGAAAGAAAGAAAGAAAGAAAGAAGACAGAAAGAAAGAAGAATGAAAGCAGAAAGAAAGAAGAAAGAAAGAAAGATTAAAGAAAGGAGAAAGAAAGCAGAAAGAAAGAAGAAAGAAGAAAGAAAGAAGAAAGAAAGAAGAACGAAAGTAGAAAGAAGAAAGAAAGAAAGAAGAGAGAAAGAAGGAAGAAAGGAAGAAGAAAGAAAGAAGAAAAAAGAATGAAGAAAGAAAGAAGAAATAAAGAAAGAAGAAAGAAAGAAGAAAGAGGAAAGAAGAAAGAAAGAAGAAAGAAAGAAGAAAGAAAGCAGAAAGAAATAAGGAAGAAAGAAAGAAGAAAGCAAGGAGAAAGAAAGAAGAAAGACAGAAGAAAGAAGTAAAAAAGAAAGAAGAAAGAAAGAAGAAAGAAAGCAGAAAGAAAGAAGAAATAAGAAAGAAAGAAAGAAGAGAGAAAGAAGGAAGAAAGGAAGAAGAAAGAAAGAAGAAAGAAAGAATGAAGAAAGAAACGAAGAAGAAAGAAAGAAGAAAGAAAGAAGAAGGAAAGAAAGAGGAAAGAAAGAAGAAAGAAAGAAGAAAGAAAGAAAGTAAATAGAAAAAAGAAAGAAAGAAGAAAGAAAGAAAAAAAGAAAGAAAGAAGAAAAAAGGAAGAAGAAATAAAGAAGAAGGAAAGAAGAAAGAAAGAAGAAATAAAGAAAGAAAGAAAGAAAGAAACAAGATAGAAAGAAGAAAGAAAGAAGAAAAAAAGAAAGAAGAAACAAAGAAGAAACAAAGAAGAAAGAAAGAATGAAAGAAGAAAGAAAGAGGAAAAAGGAAGAAAGAAGAAAGAAAGAAAGAAATAAGAAAGATGAAAGAAAGAAGTAAGAAAGAAGTAAGAAAGAAAAAAGTAAGAAAGAGGAAGGAAAGGAAGAGGAAAGGAAGAAGAAAGGAAGAAGAAAGGAAGAATAAAGAAAGAAGAAAGAAAGAAGAAAGAAAGAAGTAAGAAAGATCTAAGAAAGAAAGAAGAAATAAGAATGAAAGAAGAAATAAAGAAAGAAGAAAAGAAGAAATAAAGAAGAAGGAAAGAAAAAAGAAAGAAGAAAGAAGGAAGAAAGAAAGAAGAAAGAAAGAAGAAAGAAAGAAGAAAGAAAGAAGAAATAAGAAAGAAAGAAAGAAGAGAGAAAGAAGGAAGAAAAGAAGAAGAAAAAGAAGAAAGAAAGAATGAAGAAAGAAATGAAGAAGAAAGAAAGAAGAAAGAAACGAAGAAGAAAGAAAGCAGAAAGAAAGAAAGAGGAAAGAAAGAAGAAAGAATGAAGAAAGAGAGAAGAAAGAAAGAAGAAAAAAGAAAGAAGAAAGAAAGAAAGAAGAAAGAAAGAAGAAAGAAGAAAGAAAGAAGTAAGAAAGAAAGAAGTAAGAAAGAAGAAAGAAAGGAAGAAGAAAGAAAGGAAGAAGAAAGGAAGAAGAAAGGAAGAAGAAAGGAAGAATAAAGGAAGAAGAAAGGAAGAAGAAAGAAAGAAGAAAGAAAGAAGAATGAAAGAAGAAAGAAAGAAAGAAGAAAGAAGAAAGAAAGTAAGAAGAAAGAAGAAAGAAAGAAGAAAGAAAGAAGAAAGAAAGAAGAAAGAAAGAAGAAAGAAAGAAGAAAGAAAGAAGAAAGAAAGAAGAAAGAAAGAAGAAAGAAAGAAAGAAGAAAGAAAGAAGAAAAGAAGAGGAAAGGAAGAAAAAAGGAAGAATAGAGAAAGAAGAAAGAAAGAAGAAAGAAGGAAATAAGAAAGAAGCAAGAAAGAAGTAAGAAACAAGTAAGAAAGAAAGAAGAAAGAAAGAAGAAAGAAAGAAGAAAGAAAGAAGAAAGAAAGAAAGAAGAAGGAAAGAAGAAAGAAGTAAGAAAGAAAGAAGAAAGAAAAAAGAAAGGAAGAAGATAGAAGAAAGAAGAAAGAAGAAAGAAGAAAGAAGAAAGACAGAAGAGAGAAAGAAGGAAGAAAGGAAGAAGAAAGAAAGAAGAAAGAAAGAATGAAGAAAGAAACGAAGAAGAAAGAAAGAAGAAAGAAGGAAATTAGAAAGAAGCAAGAAAGAAGTAAGAAACAAGTAAGAAAGAAAGAAGAAAGAAAGAAGAAAGAAAGAAGAAAGAAAGAAGAAAGAAAGAAGAAAGAAAGAAGAAAGAAAGAAGAAAGAAAGAAGAAAGAAAGAAGAAAGAAAGAAAGAGGAAAGGAAGTAGAAAGAAAGAAGAAAGAGAGAAAGTAGAAATAAAGAAGAATGAAAGACCAATGAAAGACGAAAGAAAGAAGAAAGAAGAAAGATGAAGAAAGAAAGAAGAAAGAAAGAAAAAGAAGAAAGAATGAAGAAAGAAAGAGGAAAGAAAGAAGAAAGAAAAAAAAACTAAAGAAAAAAGAAAGAAGAAAGAAAGAAGTAAGAAAGAAGTAAAAAAGAAGTAAGAAACAAGTAAGAAAAAAGTAAGAAAGAAGTAAGAAAGAAAGAGGAGAGAAAGACGAAAGAGAGAAGAAAGAAAGTAGAAAGAAAGAAGGAAGAAAGAAAGGAAGAAGAAAGAAAGAAAGAAAGAAGAAAGAAAGAAGAAAGAAAGAATAAAGAAAGAAGAGAGAAAGAAAAGAGAAAGAAGAAAGAAAGAAGTAAGAAAGAAGTAACAAAGAAGTAAGAAAGAAGAAAGAAGAAAGAAAGAATGAAAGAGAGAAAGAAGATAGAAAGAAGAAAGAAAGAAGAAAGTAAGAGAGAAGAAGGAAAGAAGAAAGAAGAAACAAATAAGAAAGAAAGAATGAAAGAAGAAAGAAAGATGAAAGAAGGAAGAAAGAAGAAAGAGAGAAAAGAAAGAAGTAAGAAAGAAGTAAGAAAGAGGAAAGAAACAAAGAAGAAAGAAAGAAGAAAGAAAGAAGAAAGAAAGAAGAAAGAAAGAAGAAAGAAAGAAGAAAGAAAGACGAATGAAAGAAGAAAGAATGAAGAAAGAAGAAAGAAAGAAGAAAGAAAGAAAGAAGAATGAAAGAAGACAGAAAGAAAGGAGAAAGAAAGCAGAAAAAAAGAAGAAAGAAGAAAGAAAGAAGAAAGAAAGAAGAAAGAAGAAAGAATAAAGAAGAAAGAAATAAGAAAGAAGAAGGAAAGAAGAAAGAAAGAAAGAATAACGAAAGCAGAAAGAAAGAAGAACCAAAGAAGAAAGAAGAAAGAAAGAAGTAAGAAATAAAGAAGAAAGAAAGAATAAAGAAAGAAGAAAGAAAGAAAGAAGAAAGAAGAAAGAAAGAAGAAAGAAAGAAAAAAGAAAGAAGAAAGAAAGAAGAAAGAAAGAAGAAAGAAAGAAGAAAGAAAGAAAAAAGAAAAAGAAAGAAGTAAGAAGTAAGAAAGAAGTAAAAAAGAAGTAAGAAACAAGTAAGAAACAAGTAAGAAAGAAGTAAGAAAGAAGTAAGAACGAAGTAAGAAAGAAAGAAGAAAGAAAGATGAAAGAAAGAAGAAAGATAGAAGAAAGAAAGAAGGAAGAAAGAAAGAAGAAAGAAACAAGAAATAAAGAAAGAAACAAGAAATAAAGAAAGAGAGAAAGAAGATACAAAGAAGAAAGAAAGGGAGAAGGAAGAAAGAAGAAAGAAAGAAGAAAGAAGGAAGAAAGAAAGAAGAAAGCAGTAAGAAAGAATTAAGAAAGAAGTAAGAAAGAAAGAAGAAAGAAAGAAGAAAGAAAGAAAGAAGAATGAAAGAAGAAAAAAGAAAGAAAGAAGTAAGAAAGAAGAAAGAAAGGAAGAAGAAAGGAACAAGAAAGGAAGAAGAAAGGAAGAAGAAAGGAAGAAAGAAATAAGAAAGAAAGAAGAAAGAAAGAAGAAAGAAAGAAGAAAGAAAGAAGAAAGAAACTAGAAACAAAGAATTAAGAAAGAAGAAAGAAAGAAGAAAGAAAGAAGGAGAGAAAGAAGATACAAAGAAGAAAGAAAGAAGAAAGAAAGGTGGAAGGAAGAAAGAAGAAAGAAAGAAGAAACAAAGAAGAAAGAAAGAATAGAAAGAAGAAAGAAAGAAGAAAGATGAAGAAAGAAAGAAGAAAGCAGTAAGAAAGAATTAAGAAAGAAGAAAGAAAGAAAAAAGAAAGAAAGAAGAAAGAGAGAAGAAAGAAAGAAGAAAGAAAGAAGAAAGTAAGAAAGAAGAAAGAAAGAAAGAAGAAAGAAGTAAGAAAGAAGTAAGAAACAATTAAGAAAGAAGTAAGAAAGAAGAAAGAGAGAAGAAAGAAAGAAGAAAGAAAGAAGAAAGTAAGAAAGAAGAAAGAAAGAACGAAGAAAAAAGAAGAAAGAAAGAAGAAAGAAAGGGAGAAGAAAGAAAACGAAAGAAGAAAGAAAGAAGAAAGAAAGAAAGAAAGAAAGAAAGAAAGAAAGAAAGAAAGAAAGAAAGAAAGAAAGAAAGAAAGAAAGAAAGAAAGAAAGAAGGAAAGAAAGAAGGAAAGAAAGAAGATAGAAAGAAGAAAGAAAGAAGAAAGAAAGAAGAAAAAAATGAGAAAGAAAGAAGAAACAAAGAGGAAAGAAAGAATGAAAGAAGAAAGAAAGAGGAAAGAAGAAAGAAGAAATAAAGAAGAAAGAAAGAAGAAAGAAAGAAGAAAGAAAGAAGAAAGAAAGAAGTAAGAAATAAGTAAGAAAGAAGTAAGAAAGAAAGAAGAAAGAAAGGAGAAAGAAAGAAAGAAAGAAAGAAGAAGAAGAAAGAAGTAAGAAAGAAGAAAGAAAGAAGAAAGTAAGCAGAAAGAAATAAATAAGAAAGAAAGAAGAAAGCAAGGAGAAACAAAGAAGAAAGAAAGATAAGAAAGAAGAAAGAAGTAAGAAAGAAGAAAGAAAGAAGAAAGTAAGCAGAAAGAAATAAATAAGAAAGAAAGAAGAAAGCAAGGAGAAACAAAGAAGAAAGAAAGAAGAAAGAAAGAAGAAAGCAAGAAGAAACAAAGCAGAAAGAAATAAGTAAGAAAGAAAGAACAAAGCAAGGAGAAAGAAAGAAGAAAGAAAGAAGAAAGAAAGAAGAAAGAAAGAAGAAAGAAAGAAGAAAGAAGTAAGAAAGAAAGAAGAAAGAAAGAAAGAAGAAAGAAAGAAGAAAGAGAGCAGAAAGAAAGAAGAAATAAGAAAGAAAGAAAGAAAGAAGAGAGAAAGAAGGAAGAAAAGAAGAAGAAAGAAGGAAGAAAGAAACGAAGAAGAAAGAAAGAAGAAAGAAAGAAGAAAGAAAGAAGAAAGAAGAAAGAAAGAAAGAGGAAAGAAAGAAGAAAGTAAGAAGAAAGAGAGAAGAAAGAAAGAAGAAAAAAGAAAGAAGAAGAAAGAAAGAAGAAAGAAAGAAGAAAGAAGAAAGAAAGAAGTAAGAAAGAAAGAAGTAAGAAAGAAGAAAGAAAGGAAGAAGAAAGGAAGAAGAAAGAAGAAAGAAGAAAGAAGAAAGAAGAAAGAAGAAAGAAGAAAGACAGAAGAGAGAAAGAAGGAGAAAGGAAGAAGAAAGAAAGAAGAAAGAAAGAATGAAGAAAGAAACGAAGAAGAAGAAAGAAGAAAGAAAGAAGAAAGAAAGAAGAAAGAAAGAAGAAAGAAAGAAGAAAGAAAGAAGTAAGAAAGATCTAAGAAAGAAAGAAGAAATAAGAATGAAAGAAGAAATAAAGAAAGAAGAAAAGAAGAAATAAAGAAGAAGGAAAGAATAAAGAAAGAAGAAAGAAGAAGAAAGAAAGAAGAAAGAAAGAAGAAAGAAAGCAGAAAGAAAGAAGAAATAAGAAAGAAAGAAAGAAGAGAGAAAGAAGGAAGAAAGAAGAAGAAAGAAAGAAGAAAGAAAGAATGAAGAAAGAAATGAAGAAGAAGAAAGAAGAAGAAAGAGAAAGAAAGCAGAAAGAAAGAAAGAGGAAAGAAAGAAGAAAGAAAGAAGAAAGAGAGAATAAAGAAAGAAGAAAAAGAAAGAAGAAAGAAAGAAGAAGAAAGAAAGATAAGAAGAAAGAAAGAAGTAAGAAAGAAAGAAGTAAGAAAGAAGAAAGAAAGGAAGAAGAAGAAAGGAAGAAGAAGGAAGAAGAAAGGAAGAAGAAGGAAGATAGGAAGAAGAAAGGAAGAATTAAGGAAGAGAAAGGAAGAATAAAGAAAGAAGAAAGAAAGAAGAATGAAAGAGAAGAAAGAAAGAAGAAAGAAGAATGAAAGTAAGAAGAAGAAGAAAGAAAGAAGAAAGAAAGAAGAAAGAATGAAGAAAGAAAGAAGAAATAAAGAAGATAAGAAGAAGAAGAAAGAAAGAAGAAAGAAAGAAAGAAGAATGAAAGAAGAAAAGAAGAGGAAAGGAAGAAAAAAGGAAGAATAGAGAAAGAAGAAAGAAAGAAGAAAGAAGGAAATAAGAAAGAAGCAAGAAGAAGTAAGAAACAAGTAAGAAAGAAAGAAGAAAGAAAGAAGAAAGAAAGAAGAAAGAAAGAAGAAAGAAAGAAAGAAGAAGGAAAGAGAAAGAAGTAAGAAAGAAAGAAGAAAGAAAAAGAAAGGAAGAAGAAAGAAGAAAGAAGAAAGAAGAAAGAAGAAAGAAGAAAGAAGAAAGAGAAAGAAGAAAGAAGAAAGAAGAAGAGAGAAAGAAGGAAGAAAGAAAGAAGAAGAAAGAATGAAGAAAGAAACGAAGAAGAAAGAAAGAAGAAAGAAGGAAATTAGAAAGAAGCAAGAAAGAAGTAAGAAACAAGTAAGAAAGAAAGAAGAAAGAAAGAAGAAAGAAAGAAGAAAGAAAGAAGAAAGAAAGAAAGAGGAAAGGAAGTAGAAAGAAAGAAGAAAGAGAGAAAGTAGAAATAAAGAAGAATGAAAGACGAATGAAAGACGAAAGAAAGAAGAAAGAAGAAAGATGAAGAAAGAAAGAAAAAGAAGAAAGAAGGAAGAAAGAAGAAGAAGAAAGAAGAGAAGAAAGAAAAACGAAAGAAAAAAGAAAGAAGAAAGAAAGAAGTAAGAAAGAAGTAAAAAGAAGTAAGAAACAAGTAAGAAAAAGTAAGAAAGAAGTAAGAAAGAAAGAGGAGAGAAAGACGAAAGAGAGAAGAAAGAAAGTAGAAAGAAAGGAAGAAGAAAGAAAGAAAGAAAGAAGAAAGAAAGAAGAAAGAAAGAGAGAGAAAGAAAAGAGAAAGAAGAAAGAAAGAAGTAAGAAAGAAGTAACAAAGAAGTAAGAAAGAAGAAGAAGAAAGAAAGAATGAAAGAGAGAAAGAAGATAGAAAGAAGAAAGAAAGAAGAAAGTAAGAGAGAAGAAGGAAAGAAGAAGAGAACAAAGAAGAAAGAAAGAATGAAAGAGAAGAAAGATGAAGAAGGAAGAAAGAAGAAAGAAAGAAAAAGAAGAAGTAAGAAAGAAGTAAGAAAGAGGAAAGAAACAAAGAAGAAAGAAAGAAGAAAGAAAGAAGAAAGAAAGAAGAAAGAAAGAAGAAAGAAAGAAGAAAGAAAGAAGAAAGAAAGACGAATGAAAGAAGAAAGAATGAAGAAAGAAGAAAGAAAGAAGAAAGAAAGAAAGAAGAATGAAAGAATACAGAAAGAAAGGAGAAAGAAAGCAGAAAAAAAGAAGAAAGAAGAAAGAAAGAAGAAAGAAGAAAGAAAGAAGAAAGAAAGAAGAAAGAATAAAGAAGAAAGAAATAAGAAAGAAGAAGGAAAGAAGAAAGAAAGAAAGAATAACGAAAGCAGAAAGAAAGAAGAACCAAAGAAGAAAGAAGAAAGAATAAGAAAGAAAGAAGAAAGAAAGAAGATAGAAAGAATGAAGAAAGAAAGAAAGAAAGAAGAAAGAATGAAGAAAGAAAGAAAGAAGAAATAAAGAAAGAAAGAAGAAAGAAAGAAAGAAAGAAGAAAGAAAGAAGTAAGAAATAAAGAAGAAAGAAAGAATAAAGAAAGAAGAAAGAAAGAAAGAAGAAAGAAGAAAGAAAGAAGAAAGAAAGAAAAAAGAAAGAAGAAAGAAAGAGAAAGAAAGAAGAAAGAAAGAAGAAAGAAAGAAAAAAGAAAAAAGAAAGAAGTAAGAAGTAAGAAAGAAGTAAAAAAGAAGTAAGAAACAAGTAAGAAAGAAGTAAGAAAGAAGTAAGAAAGAAGTAAGAACGAAGTAAGAAAGAAAGAAGAAAGAAAGATGAAAGAAAGAAGAAAGATAGAAGAAAGAAAGAAGGAAGAAAAAAGGAAGAAGAAAGAAAGAAAGAAAGAAGAAAGAAACAAGAAAGAAAGAAAGAGAGAAAGAAGATACAAAGAAGAAAGAAAGAAGAAAGAAAGGGAGAAGGAAGAAAGAAGAAAGAAAGAAGAAACAAAGAAGAAAGAAAGAATGAAAGAAGAAAGAAAGAAGAAAGAAGGAAGAAAGAAAGAAGAAAGCAGTAAGAAAGAATTAAGAAAGAAGTAAGAAAGAAAGAAGAAAGAAAGAAGAAAGAAAGAAAGAAGAATGAAAGAAGAAAAAAAGAAAGAAAGAAGTAAGAAAGAAGAAAGAAAGGAAGAAGAAAGGAAGAAGAAAGGAAGAAGAAAGGAAGAAGAAAGGAAGAAGAAAGGAAGAAGAAAGGAAGAAAGAAATAAGAAAGAAAGAAGAAAGAAAGAATAAAGAAAGAAGAAAGAAAGAAGAAAGAAAGAAGAAAGAAACTAGAAACAAAGAATTAAGAAAGAAGAAAGAAACAAGAAAGAAAGAAGGAGAGAAAGAAGATACAAAGAAGAAAGAAGAAGAAAGAAAGGGGAAGGAAGAAAGAAGAAAGAAAGAAGAAACAAAGAAGAAAGAAAGAATGAAAGAAGAAAGAAAGAAGAAAGATGAAGAAAGAAAGAAGAAAGCAGTAAGAAAGAATTAAGAAAGAAGAAAGAAAGAAAAAAGAAGAAAGAAGAAAGAGAGAAGAAAGAAAGAAGAAAGAAAGAAGAAAGTAAGAAAGAAGAAAGAAAGAAAGAAGAAAGAAGTAAGAAAGAAGTAAGAAACAATTAAGAAAGAAGTAAGAAAGAAGAAAGAGAGAAGAAAGAAGAAAGAAAGAAGAAAGTAAGAAAGAAGAAAGAAAGAACGAAGAAAAAAAGAAGAAAGAAAGAAGAAAGAAAGGGAGAAGAAAGAAAACGAAAGAAGAAAGAAAGAAGAAAGAAAGAAAGAAAGAAAGAAAGAAAGAAAGAAAGAAAGAAAGAAAGAAAGAAAGAAAGAAGGAAAGAAAGAAAGAAAGAAAGAAGATAGAAAGAAGAAAGAAAGAAGAAAGAAAGAAGAAAAAAATGAGAAAGAAAGAAGAAACAAAGAGGAAAGAAAGAATGAAAGAAGAAAGAAAGAGGAAAGAAGAAAGAAGAAAGAAAGAAGAAAGAAAGAAGAAAGAAAGAAGAAAGAAAGAAGAAAGAAAGAAGAAAGAAAGAAGAAAGAAAGAAGAAAGAAAGAAGAAAGAAAGAAGAAAGAAGTAAGAAAGAAAGAAGAAAGAAAGAAGAAAGAGAGCAGAAAGAAAGAAGAAATAAGAAAGAAAGAAAGAAAGAAGAGAGAAAGAAGGAAGAAAAGAAGAAGAAAGAAAGAAGAAAGAAAGAATGAAGAAAGAAACGAAGAAGAAGAAAGAAGAAAGAAAGAAGAAAGAAAGAAGAAAGAAGAAAGAAAGAAAGAGGAAAGAAGAGAAAGAAAGAAGAAAGAGAGAAGAAAGAAAGAAGAAAAAAGAAAGAAGAAAGAAAGAAAGAAGAAAGAAAGAAGAAAGAAGAAGAAAGAAGTAAGAAAGAAAGAAGTAAGAAAGAAGAAAGAAAGGAAGAAGAAAGGAAGAAGAAAGGAAGAAGAAAGGAAGAATAAAGGAAGAAGAAAGGAAGAATAAAGAAGAAGAAAGAAAGAAGAATGAAAGAAGAAAGAAAGAAAGAAGAAAGAAAGAAGGAAGAAAGAAGTAAGAAGAAAGAATGAAGAAGAAGGAAGAAGAAAGAATGAAGAAGATAGAAAGAAAGATGAAAGAAGTAAGAAAGAAGAAAGAAGTAAGAAAGAAGAAAGAAGTAAGAAAGAAAAAAGAATGTTAAGAAAGAAAGAAGAAAGAAAAAAGAAGAAAGAAGAAAGGAAGAAGAAAGAAGAAGAAGAAAGAAGAAAGAAGAAGAAGAAAGAAGAAGAAGAAAGAAGAAAGAAGAAAGAAGAAAGAAGAAAGACAGAAGAGAGAAAGAAGGAAGAAAGGAAGAGAAAGAAGAAGAAAGAAAGAATGAAGAAAGAAACGAAGAAGAAAGAAAGAAGAAAGAAAGAAGAAAGAAAGAAGAAAGAAAGAAGAAAGAAGAAGAAAGAAAGAGAAAGAAGAAGAAAGAAAGAGAAGAAAGAAGAAAGAAGAGAGAAGAAAGAAAGAGGAAAGGAAGTTGAAAGAAAGAAGAAAGAGAGAAAGTAGAAATAAAGAAGAATGAAAGACGAATGAAAGACGAAAGAAAGAAGAAAGAAGAAAGGAAGAAGAAAGGAAGAAGAAAGGAAGAAGAAAGGAAGAAGAAAGGAAGAAGAAAGAAAGAAGAAAGAAAGAAGAAAGAAAGAAAAACGAAAGAAAAAAGAAAGAAGAAAGAAAGAAGTAAGAAAGAAGTAACAAAGAAGTAAGAAACAAGTAAGAAAAAAGTAAGAAAGAGTAAGAAAGAAAGAAGAAAGAAAGACGAAAGAGAGAAGAAAGAAAGTAGAAATAAGAAGGAAGAAAGAAAGGAAGAAGAAAGAAAGAAAGAAGAAAGAAAGAATAAAGAAAGAAGAGAGAAGAAAAGAGAAAGAAGAAAGAAAGAAGTAAGAAAGAAGTAAGAAAGAAGAAAGAAAGAAGAAAGTAAGAGAGAAGAAGGAAAGAAGAAAGAAGAAACAAAGAAGAAAGAAAGAATGAAAGAAGAAAGAAAGAAGTAAGAAAGAAGTAAGAAAGAGGAAAGAAAGAAAGAAGAAAGAAAGAAGAAAGAAAGAAGAAAGAAATAAGAAAGAAAGAAGTAAGAAAGAAGTAAGAAAGAAGTAAGAAAGAAAGAAGAAAGAAAGAAGAAAGAAAGAAGAAAGAAAGAAGAAAGAAAGAAGAAAGAAAGAAGAAAGAAAGAAGAAAGATGAATGAAAGAAGAAAGAATGAAGAAGAAGAAAGAAAGAAGAAAGAAAGAAAGAAAGAAGAAAGAAAGAAGACAGAAAGAAAGAAGAAAGAAAGCAGAAAGAGAGAAGAAAGAAAGAATAAAGAAATGAGAAGAAAGCAGAAAGAAAGAAGAGAGAAGAAAGAAAGAAGAAAGAAAGAAGAAAGAAAGAAGAAAGAAGTAAAAAAGAAAGAAGAAAGAAAGAAGAAAGAAGAAAAAAGAAAGAAGAAAGAAAGAGAAGGAAAGAAGAAAGAAAGAAGAAAGAAAGAAGAAAGAAAGAAGAAAGAAATAAGAAAGAAAGAAAAAAGAAAAAAGAAAGAAGTAAGAAGTAAGAAAGAAGTAAAAAAGAAGTAAGAAACATGTAAGAAACAAGTAAGAAAGAAGTAAGAAAGAAGTAAGAAAGAAAGAAGAAGAAAGATGAAAGAAAGAAGAAAGATAGAAGAAAGAAAGAAGGAAGAAAGAAAGGAAGAAGAAAGAAGAAAGAAAGAAGAAGAAACAAGAAAGAAAGAAAGAGAGAAAGAAGATACAAAGAAGAAAGAAAGAAGAAAGAAAGGGAGAAGGAAGAAAGAAGAAAGAAGGAAGAAAGAAGGAAGAAAGCAGTAAGAAAGAATTAAGAAAGAAGTAAGAAAGAAAGAAGAAATAAAGAAGAAAGAAAGAAAGAAGAATGAAAGAAGAAAGAAGAAAGAAAGAAGTAAGAAAGAAGAAAGAAAGGAAGAAGAAAGGAAGAAGAAAGGAAGGAGAAAGGAAGAAGAAAGAAAGAAGAAAGAAAGAAGAAAGAAAGGAGAAGAAAGGAAGAAGAAGGAAGAAGAAGGAAGAAGAAAGGAAGAAGAAAGGAAGAAGAAGAAAGAAGAAGAAAGAAGAAAGAAGAAAGAAAGAAGAAAGAAAGAAGTTAAGATAGAACTAAGAAAGAAAGAAGAAAGAAGAATGAAAGAAGAAAGAAAGAAAGAATGTAGAAAGAAAGAAGAAAGAAAGTAAGAAGAAAGAAGAAAGAAGAAGAAAGAAGAAGAAGAAGAAAGAAGAAAGAAGAAAGAAGAAAGAAGAAAGACAGAAGAGAGAAAGAAGGAAGAAAGGAAGAAGAAGAAATAAAGAAAGAAGAAGAAAGAAGAAAGAAAGAAGAAAGAAAGAGGTAAGAAAGAAAGAAGAAAGAGAGAATAAAGAAAGGAGAAAGGAAGAAGAAGAAAGAGAAAGAAAGAAAGAAGAAAGAAAGCAGAAAGAGAGAAGAAAGAAAGAATAAAGAAAGGAGAAAGAAAGCAAAAAGAAAGAAGAAAGAAAGAAGAAAGAAATTAAGAGAAAGAAGAAAGAAGAAAAAAGAAGAAAGGAAGAATAAAGAAAAAGAAAGAAAATGAAAGAAGAAAGAAAGAAAGATGAAAGAAGAAAGAAGAAAGAAAGTAAGAAGAAAGAAGAAAGAAAGAAGAAAGAAAGAAGAAAGAAAGAAGAAAGAAAGAAGAAAGAAAGAAGAAAGAAGAAGAAAGAAGAAGAAGAAAGAAGAAAGAAAGAAAAAGAAAAAGAAGAAAGAAGGATGAAAGAAAGAAGAAAGAAGAGGAAAGGAAGAAGAAAGGAAGAATAAGAAAGAAGAAAGAAGAGAAAGAAGAGAAAGAAGGAAATAAGAAAGAAGCAAGAAAGAAGTAAGAAATAAGTAAGAAAGAAGTAAGAAAGAAGAAGATAGAAGAAGAAAGAAGAAGAAAGAAAGAAGAAAGAAGAAGAAGAAGAGATGAAAGAAGACAGAAAGAAAGAAGAAAGAAAGCAGAAAGAGAGACGAAAGAAAGAATAAAGAAAGGAGAAAGAAAGCAGAAAGAAAGAAGAAGAAAGAAAAAGAAAAAAGAAAGAAGTAAGAAGTAAGAAAGAACTAAAAAAGAAGTAAGAAACAAGTAAGAAACAAGTAAGAAAGATGTAAGAAAGAAGTAAGAAAGAAAGAAGAAAGAAAGATGAAAGAAAGAAGAAAGATAGAAGAAAGAAAGAAGGAAGAAAGAAAGGAAGAAGAAAGAAAGAAAGAAAGAAGAAAGAAACAAGAAAGAAAGAAAGTGAGAAAGATTATACAAAGAAGAAAGAATGAAAAAAGAAAGAAAGAAGAAAGAAAGAAGAAAGAAAGAAGAAAGCAGTAAGAAAGAATTAAGAAAGAAGTAAGAAAGAAAGAAGAAAGAAAGAAGAAAGAAAGAAAGAAGAATGAAAGAAGAAAGAAGAAAGAAAGAAGTAAGAAAGAAGAAAGAAAGGAAGAAGAAAGGAAGAAGAAAGGAAGAAGAAAGGAAGAAGAAAGGAAGAAGAAAGGAAGAATAAAGTAAGAAGAAAGAAAGAAGAAAGAAAGAAGTAAGAAAGAAGAAAGAAAGAAAGAAGAAAGAAAGAAAGAAGAAAGAAGAAAGAAAGAAGAAAGAAAGAAGAAAGAAAGAAGAAAGAAAGAAGAAAGAAAGAAGAAAGAAAGAAAGAAGAAAGAAAGAAAGAAGAAAGAAGAAAGAAAGAAGAAAGAAAGAAGAAAGAAAGAAGAAAGAAAGAAGAAAGAAAGAAGAAAGAAAGAAGAGAAGAAAGAAAGATAGAAAGAAGAAAGAAAGAAGTAAGAAAGAAAGAAGAAAGAGATAATAAAGAAAGAAGAAAGAAAGAAAGAAGAAAGAGAAAGAAAGAAAGAAGAAAGAAAGCAGAAAGAGAGAAGAAAGAATGAATAAAGAAAGGAGAAAGAAAGCAAAAAGAAAGAAGAAAGAAGAAAGAAAGAAGAAAGAAGAAAGAATAAAGAGAAAGAAATAAGTAAGAAAGAGAAGGAAAGAAGAAAGAAAGAAAGAATAATGAAAGAAGAAAGAAAGAATAACAAAGAAGAAAGGAGAAGAAAGAAGAAAGAAAGAAGATAGAAAGAATGAAGAAAGAAAGAAAGAAATAAGAAAGAATGAGAAAGAAAGAAAGAAGAAATAAAGAAAGAAAGAAGAAATAAAGCAAGAAAGAAGAAAGAAAGAAAGAAAGAAGAAAGAAAGAAGTAAGAAAGAAAGAAGAAAGAAAGTATAAAGAAAGAAGAAAGAAAGAAAGAAGAAAGAAGAAAGAAGAAAGAAAGAAAGAAAGAAAGAAATTAAGAAGAAAGAAGAAAGAAGAAAAAAGAGAAAGGAGAATAAAGAAAGAAGAAAGAAAATGAAAGAAGAAAGAAAGATGAAAGAAAGAAAGAAGAAAGAAAGTAAGAAGAAAGAAGAAAGAAAGAAGAAAGAAAGAAGAAAGAAAGAAGAAAGAAAGAAGAAAGAAAGAAGAAAGAAAGAAGAAAGAAAGAAGAAAGAAAGAAAGAAGAAAGAAGGATGAAAGAAAGAAGAAAAGAAGAGGAAAGGAAGAAGAAAGGAAGATAAAGAAAGAAGAAAGAAAGAAGAAAGAAAGAAGAAAGAAGGAAATAAGAAAGAAGCAGAAAGAAGTAAGAAATTAAGTAAGAAAGAAGTAAGAAAGAAAGAAGATAGAAAGAAGAAAGAAAGAAGAAAGAAAGAAGAAAGAAAGAAGAATGAAAAAAGAATGAAAAAAGACGGAAAGAAAGAGAAAGAAGGAAGAAAGAAGAAAGAAAGAAAGAAATTAAGAAGAAAGAAAGAAAGAAGAAAAAAGAAGAAGGAAGAATAGAAGAAAGAAGAAAGAAAATGAAAGAAGAAGAAAGATGAAAGAAAGAAAGAAGAAAGAAAGTAAGAAGAAAGAAGAAAGAAAGAAGAAAGAAAGAAGAAAGAAAGAAGAAAGAAAGAAGAAAGAAAGAAGAAAGAAAGAAGAAGAAAGAGAAAGAAAGAAGAAAGAAAGAAAGAAGAAAGAAGGATGAAAGAAAGAAGAAAAGAAGAGGAAGGAAGAAGAAAGGAAGAATAAGAAAGAAGAAAGAAAGAAGAAAGAAGGAAATAAGAAAGAAGCAAGAAAGAAGTAAGAAATAAGTAAGAAGAAGTAAGAAAGAAAGAAGATAGAAAGAAGAAGAAAGAAGAAAGAAAGAAGAAAGAAAGAAGAATGAAAAAAGAATGAAAAAAGACAGAAAGAAAGAAGGAAGAAAGAAGAAAGAAAGAAAGAAATTAAGAAGAAAGAAAGAAAGAAGAAAAAAGAAGAAAGAAAGAAGAAAGAAAGAAGAAAGAAGAAAGAAGAAAGAAAGAAAGAAGAGAGAAAGAAGGAAGAAAGGAAGAAGAAAGAAAGAAGAAAGAAAGAAGAAGAAAGAAACGAAGAAGAAATAAGGAGAAAGAAAGAAGAAAGAAATAGAAAGAGGAAAGAAAGAAGAAAGAAGAAGAAAGAGAGAAAGATATTAAGAAGTAAGAAAGAAGTAAGAAAGAAGTAAGAAAGAAGTAAGAAAGAAAGAAGAAAGAAATTAAGAGAAAGAAGAAAGAAAGAAGAAAGAAAGAAGAAGAAAGAAAGAAAGAAGAATGAAGAAGAGTGAAAGAAGAAAGAAAGAAAGAAGAAAGAATTAAATAAGAAAGAAGAAAGAAGAAAGAAGAAAGAAGAAAGAAGAAAGAAGAAAGAAAGAAGAAAGAAAAAAGTAAGAAAGAAGTAAGAAAGAGAAATAAGAAGTAAGAAAGAATTGAGAAAGAAAGAAGAAAGAAAGAAGAACCAAAGAACGAAGAAAGAAAGAAGAAAGAAATAAAGAACAAGAAATAGATGAGAAAGAAGTAAGAAAGAAGTGAGAAAGAAGAAAGAAAGAAGTAAGAAAGAAGTAAGAAAGAAAGAAGGAAGAAAGATGAAAGAGAAAGAAAGAAGAAAGAAAGAAGAACAAAAGAACGAAGAAAGAAAGAAGAAAGAAATAAAGAAGAAAGAAAGAAGAAAGAAAGAAGAAAGAAAGAAAGAAGAATCAAAGAGAATGAAAGAAGTAAGAAAGAAGTAAGAAAGAAATAAGAAAGAAAGAATAAAGAAAGAAGAAAGGAAGAAAGAAGGAGAAGAAAGGAAGAAGAAAGGAAGAAGAAGGAGAATAAGAAAGAAAGAACAAATAAGAAGAAAGAAGAAGAAAAACGAAAGAAAGATGAAAGAAAGAAAAAAGAGGAAAGAAGAAAGAGAGAAGAAAGAAGAAAGAAAGAAGAAGAAGAAGAAGAAGAAAGAAAGAAGAAAGAAAGAAGAAAGAAAGAAGAAGAAGAAGAAAGAAGAAAGAAGAAAGAAGAAGAAAGAAAAGAAAGAAGAAAGATAGAAGTAAGAAAGAAGTAAGAAAGAAGAAAGAAAGAAGTATTGAAAGAAGTAAGAAAGAAAGAAGAAAGAAGAAGAAAGAAGAAAGAAGAAAGAAGAAAGAAGAAAGAAGAAAGAAAGAAGAACAAAAGAACGAAGAAAGAAAGAAGAAAGAAATAAAGAAGAAAGAAAGAAGTAAGAAAGTAAGAAGGAAGAATAAATAAAGAAAGAAAAAAGACAAAAGAAAGAAAGAAAGAAAGAAAGAAATAAGAGAGAAAGAAAGGAAAAAGAAAGAAAGAAGAAAGATAGAAAGAATGAAAGAGAGAAATTGGGAAAGAAGAAAAAAGAAAGAAAGAAGAAAGAAAGTAAGAAATAAGAAAGAAAGAAAGAAAGAAAGAAAGCAAGAAAGAAAGAAAGAAAGAAAGAAAGAAAGAAAGAAAGAAGAAAGGAAGAAAAAAGAAAGAAGAAAGAAAGAAAAAAGAAAGAAAGGAAGAAAGAAAGAGAGATAGTAGGAAAGAAGGAAAAAAAGAAAGAAACAAAGAAAGAAAGAAGGAGAAAGAAGGTAAGAAAAAAGAAATAAAGAAAGAAAAAAGAAAAAAGAAAGAAACAAGAAAGAAAGAAAAAAAGAAAGAAAGAAAGAAAGAAAGAAAGAAAGAAAGAAAGAAAGAAAGAAAGAAAGAAAAATGAAGAAAGAAATAAAGAAGAAAGAAAGAAAAAAGAAAGAAAGAATGGAAGAAAGAAAGAAAGTAGGAAAGAAAGAAAAAAGAAAGAAAGTAAGTAAGAAAGTAGGAAAGAAAGAAAAAAGAAAGAATGAAATTACAAAAAGAGAGAAACAATGGAATAAAGAAGGAAAGAAAGAAAGAAAGAAAAAAGCAGGAAAAAAGAAAGAAAAAATAAGAAAGAAATAAAGGAAGAAAGAGAAAAGTAAGAAAAAAGGAAAGAAAAATGAAAGAAAAAAGAAAGAAATAAGGAAAGAAAGAAGGAAAGAAAGAAAGAAAGAGAAAAGAAAGAAAGAAAGAAATTAAAAAAGAGAAAGAAAGGTTGAAAAATAAAAGAAAGAAGAAAGAAGAAAAAAGAAAAAAAGAGAGAAGAAAGAAAGAGTAATTAAGAAAGAAATAAAGAAATTAAAAAAAAAGAAAGATAGTAAAAAGAAAGAAAGAATAAAGAAAGAAAAAAGAAAAAAGAAAGAAAGAAAGAAGAAATTAAAAGAAAGAAAGAAAGAAAGAGAGTAGGAAAGGAAGCAGGAAAGAAGAAAGAAAAATAGAAAGAAAGAAAGAAAGAAAGAAAAAAGAAAGAAAGAAAGAAATTTAAAAAGAATGAAAGAAAGAAAGAGAGTAGGAAAGAAATTATTAAAGAAAGAAAGAAAGAAAAAAAGAAAGAAAAAAAAACAAATAACTAAAAAAGAAAGAAAAAAGAAAGAAAAAGGAAAGAAAAAAGAAAGAAAAAAGAAAGGAGAAAGAAAGAAAGAAGTAAGAAAGAAAAAAGAGAGAAAGAAAAAAGAAATAATGAAAGAAAGAAAGAAAGAAAGAAAACAGAAAGAAAGAAGGAAAGAAAGAAAGAGAGAAATTAGGAAAGAAATAAAGAAAGTAAGAAACAAAGTAGGAAAGAAAGAAAGAAAGAAAGAAAGAAAGAAAGTAGGAAGGAAAGAAATAAAGAAAGAAAGAAAGAAAGGAAAAAGAAAGAAAGAAATAAAGAAAAAAGAAAGAAATGAAGAAAGAAAGAACAAAGTACAAAGTAAGAAAGAAAGAGAGAAATTAAAAAAGAAAGAAAGAGTGAAAGAAAAAAGAAAGAAAAAAGTAATAAAGAAATTAAAAAAAGAAAGAAAGAAGAAAGAAGAAAAAATGAAAAAAGAAAATAAGAAAGGAAGACAAAAGAAAGAAAAAAGAAAGAAAGAAAGAAATTTAAAAAGAAATAAAAAAAGAAAAAAAAGAAAGAAATGAAGAGAGAAAGAAAGAAAGAAAAAAGAAAGAAAGAAAAAAGAAAGAAAGAAGAAAGAAAAAATAAAGAAAAAAAGAAAGAAAGAAGAAAGAAATAAGAAAGAAACAAAGAAACAAAGAAATAAAGAAAGAAAAAAGAAAGACAGAAAGAAAGAAGAAAGAAAAAAAAAGAAAGAAAGGAAGAAATTTAAAAAAAAGAAAGAAATAGAATACAGAAAGAAAGAAGAAAGAAAGAAAAAAGAAAGAAAGAAAGATGAAAGAAAGAAAAAAAGAAAGAAAGAAAGATGAAACAAAGGAAAAAGAAAAAAGAAAAAATAAAGAATGTAAGAAATTAAAAAAGAAAGAAAGAAAGAAATAAGTAGGAAAGAAAGAAAAAAAAAGAAAGAAAAATGAAAGAAAGACAAAAGGAAAAAGAAAGAAAGAAAAAGAAAGTAAGAAATTAAAAAAGAATTAGAAAGAAAGAGAGAAAGAAGAAAGAAAGAAAGAAACAAAGAGAGTAGGAAAGAAATTAGGCATGAAAGGAAGAAGGAAAGTAGGAAAGAAAGAAAGAAAGAAAGAAAGTAGGAAAGAAAGAAAGAAAGAAAGAAAGAAAGAAAGAAAGTAGGAAAGAAAGAAAGAAAGAAAGAAAGAAAGAAAGTAGGAAAGAAAGAAAGAAAGAAAGAAAGAAAGAAAGAAAGAAAGAAAGAAAGAAAGAAAGAAAGAAAGAAAGAAAGAAGGAAGAAGGAAAGAAAAAAGAAAGAAAAAGAAAGAAAAACAAAGAAAGAATGAAAGAAAGAAAGAAAAAAGGAAAAAATACAAAAGAAAGAAAAAAGAAAGAAAGAAGGAAAGAGAAACAAACTAAAAAAAAGAAAGAAAGATAGAAAAAAGAAAGATAGAAGAGAGAAAGAAAAAAGAAAGAAAGAAAAAAATTAAAATGAAAGAAAGACAGAAAGAAAGAAAGATAGAAAGAAAGAAAGAAAGAAGGGGTTTTACAGCCCAATTCGGCTTTTAAAAACCGCCGATTTCTTTAAACTCTGGCACTTCAACGGCGCTTTTCGCGGTTTCATTTCACTGAGCTGCGGTGCGGGCGGTTCGAGGCTCCTGAAGACGCTGAATTGTTTCAATTATTTAGCGCTGTGAGGAGCCATTTTGGGGCTGTTTGGGTCTAAATCGGCTTCTAAAAAGGTTTATTTAATGCATTTAAAGTTTGAGGGGCCGATTTGCGACTTTAAAGTTTTTTGAATCTACTTATTGATAAGAATTTATACAATAGATTAATATTTAAAGCCCGGGGGGAGATTTGGGGCTGTTTCCCAGGATTGCGAGTACAAATCCGTTTCTTTCTTTTAACCGTTTATTAATTTAAATTATTATATTTAAACGGGGCTTTTAGAGGATTTATGAGGGTTTTTTTGATCATTTTGGGCAGTTCTGAGGCTCCTAAAGCCGCTTAATTATTAAATTATTAATTGTTAAAATAATTTCAATAGTTGTTGAAATAAGTGTGTAAGTTATTGTGTTTAAACTCGGGAGGGGCATTTCGTTGCTTTCTGAGGGGGTTTTAGGGCTGAATTCACTTTATTGAACGTGTCTAGAGCTGGGGGTCCCAGATTTGTTGCTGATTTGGCCCCAAAAAAAGCTTTAAAAAATCTATCTATTTATTTATGATTTACTGAATTAATATTTAAGCGGGAACATATTCGGCTTTTTTAACCCGCCGCCATTTTGTCTCCCCCGTCCCGTTCTCCCCTCACGCTGAGGGGGCCGAGGAGACGCTCGCTGATTGGCCGGTGCCGTCTGGCGGGAAAGCCTCCCCCGGCTCTGCCCCGCTCGGCTGTCTCCGAGGGAGAGAAAGGCGCTGATTGGTCGCTGCGTCTGAGGGGAGAAAGGCGCTGATTGGTTGCTGCGTCTGAGGGGAGAAAGGCGCTGATTGGTCGCTGCCTCTGAGGAGAGAAAGGCGCTGATTGGTCGCCACCTCCCTAAACCCACTTAATTGTTTACATTGTGTTTTAAAAATTATTTATATATTTTAATTTAATTTAAATTATTAAAATTAATTTTAATTTAATATTAAATATATAGATAAAATCAATATAGTAATATACTACTATAAATGATATAATATGATGAGTAGTAGAAATATATATAATATATAATCTGATATAATTAACTGATCAACTAATATTTGTTGATATTATTTAATGTAATTTATAATTAATATATAATGGCATAATATAATGATGATATCTATAACATACTATTGTAATAATGATATTCATTAGATATTAATATATATTATATAAATATGTATAATTACTATGTAATGTATCTAATCTATTTTTACATATATATCTTATTATATAAAGCTGTGAGGGACCATATTTGGGCGGGTTTTTGATATTTTTAAGGCTATTTGATCTCAAATTCAATTTACTTCATTTTGGGGCTGTTTTTAGGATACTTTGTGCTCAAAGAAGCTTTCAAGATCCATTTTTTTGGCAGTTAATTTGCTCACTCGGTTAATGTTGCAGCGGGGGGATTTGGGGCTGTTTCCCAGGACTGTGACACAAATAACGGCCCTTTCCTTCCCTTTCCCACTGCAGCTCCTGCGCAGAGAACAGTGAAGGCAGCCTGGCCACGCCCCCTCCGGCTGACCGCGCCCCCTGCTCCGGCTGATCGCTTCCCCAACTCTGGCTGGCCGCGTGCCCCCCCCCCCCGCCCCCCCCTCTGGCTGATGGACACCCCCCCCCCCCCCAACTCCGGCTGACCGCGTGCCCACCCCAACTCTGGCTGACTGTGGCCCCCTGGCCCCCCGGCTGACCGCATGCCCTCCCACTGCACTCCTGCTGACCGTGAGACCCCCCGCCACCTCCTCCGGCTGGCCACATCTCCACTGCACACCATGGCGGGGATGGGGCAGGGGGGGGGGGGATCACAAGGGTCTATGGGGCGGTGTAGGGGTCAGGGGGGCTGTGGGGTCTATGGGGTTGTTGTGGGGTGAAACACCCCTGAAGAGGCTGAACGCCCTGCAGGTGAGTGAACCACACGCTGACCCACAGTGCCCCATAGCACCTCCACTCTGCCCTATGGATCCATATATCCACAGGAGTGCCCCACAGCACCCCATGGCTCCTGCACTCTGCTCTGTAGATGCCCAGTACTGCCCCACAGCACCATATAGCTCCTGTACTCTGCCCCATACATCCACAGTAGTACCCCCCAGCACCCCTTGGCTCCTGCACTCTGCTCTGTAGATGCCCAGTACTGCCCCACAGCACCATATAGCTCCTGTACTCTGCCCCATACATCCACAGGAGTGCCCCACAGCACCCCATAGTGACTCTACTCTTCCCCATAGACCCACAGTGCTGCCCCACAGGACTCTACTCTGCCCCTTAGACCCAGAGAGCTGCCCCACAGCAGCCTGTAGGTGCTGCGTTCTGCCCCATTGGTGCAAAGTGCTGCCCCACAGCACCCTACACCTCTGTCCACCTGACCCCCCTTCCCTCCTGACTACGCCTGCACTGCCCACTATGGGTGGGTCACAAGGGTCTATGGGGCGGGTGTGGGGGTCAGGGGGCTGTGGCGTCAATGGGGTTGTTGTGGGGTGAAACACCCCTGAAGAGGGTGAACCCCTTACAGGTGAGTGACCCACACAGTGACCCACAGCAGCTCATAGCCCCTCTGCCCTATGGAGTCACTGCACCCCATAGCTGCTTTTACTCTGCCACATAAATGGACAGCACTGCTCCACAGCACCCTGTATCTCCACTCTGCCCTGTAGACACACAGTGCTGTCCCACAGCACCCCATATCTTGTTCACTCTGCCCTATAGACCCACAGTGTAACCCTACAGCACCCCATAGTTCCTCTGCCCTATAGATCAACAACACTGTCCCAGAAAACACCATAGCTTCTTCCCACTAGCCCATAGGCCAGCAGTTCTGCCCTATAGCACACTGTAGCTCCTGTACCCTGCCCCATAGACCCACAGCAGTGCCCCACAGTGCCCCACACATCTGGTCTGCCCTATACATCCACAGCACTGCTCTGCAGCACCATATACTTTCAGCACTCTGCCCCATTGATATGTAGCATCCCACAGCTTCTGCATTCCGCCCATAGATCGACATTCCTGGGTCCCCTCACCCCACCAGATGTCCTGGGTTACGATGCTGCACGGGGCCCTGTGCACAACAAAATGAGGACAGCATGGCTGCTGGGCTCCACCCTGCTTGGAATCCAAGATGGTTGGGGCGGGGGGGAGGGCTGGCAGCCATGCTGGCACTGCCGGAGGGGCTGTAGGTCTGCGCCGTGCTCAGGCGGCAGCTCCCGGCTGTATTGGCTGCTCCCATTGGCTGGCCCTGTGGCCCTGCACCCTGCACATGGGAAGAAGATGGCTGCCCTGATGGGCGTGGCCATCTCGGCTGCTGTGTCCCTGCTGGTGGGCGGGGCCATGACTGTCATGGCTGCTAAGCCTGTGCTGGAAGGGTGGGGCTGAGGTGGGCGGGGCCTGCCTAGGGCAGCCATTCTGGGGTGGGGCCCAAGGTGGGTGGTGGGGCCTGTGACTCTGTTTACCCCTGATGGCCATCTTGGAAAAGATCAGCGCTGTGCCGCTGCCATCCTGACATTGCTCCCCCAGGGCCATGTTGGGGGATTTTCAACCTGCTTTTGGGGCCAATTCTCACCCAATAAAATTAAATAATGTAAAAAAACCTTAAGCATGTGGTTTGTTCCATTTCCAGTGAAGGATTTGGGGGTGGGGTTTAGGGTTGAGGGTGGGGCTGAAGATGTGGGCAGGGCCACTGCCAACCCCACCTCCCTCCCAAGCTCTCCCCAATGTGTCTTCTTGAAGGGGTGTGCCCCAACCAGGCCCACCCCCTTTCCAAGCACCCCACCCTCCCAGCTGGGCTCCTCCCACTTGACCCACACTTCCACCCCCATTGGTGGGCTCCCTGCAGGGGGTGTGGCCTACAGACCTACAACTCCTTCCCCTCCGCTGCCGAGCCATGTACCCGACAGGGCATGACAGGGGCAGGCAAAGCTCAAGAAAGACCAACAGAGCCAGGCAGGGCCTGAGAGAGCTTGACGGATCCTCACAGAGCCTGACAAAGCTTGGAAGAGCCCAACAGGACCCGTCAGGGCCTGACAAATCTTGTCAGTTCCTGATAGAGCATCAATGTGTATGACAGAGCCCTGGGGGTCTCAACAGAGCCTGAGAAATCTTGACAGGGCTCAGCAGACCCCAACAGGTCTCCACAGAGCCCTACAGACCCCATCAAAACCTGATAGAGCCTGACAGACCCCAAAGAGGTCTCACAGGGCTTCACAAAAACCAACAGTGTCTGACAGAGCCCGACAGGAGTGCAGGTGCTGTCACTTCCAGTGAGGGTCCAGGTGATTTGATAAGGGTGGTGGGTGGGGCCTGGGGTGATTGACCCCTCCCCTTTCCCAGGGGATTGTGGGAAGGGGTGGGCGGGCCTCAGGGTATTTGAGCCCCAGTCCCTAGGTAGGGAAGCTCATTCTGCTCCTGGGCTGCTTGGGTGCTGGTTCTCTGCTGCTCCTTTAGCAGTCAGCAGCTTTTGAGCTGTTTAAGCTACATGGGTGGGTGTGTTTGGAGAAGTGGAGATGTCTGTTTGAGGTAGGACCTTCAGGATCAGAAAAGTTTCAATAGCAGATGTAGTTGAAAGTATGTTTGTAACTATTTTTCATTTATTGAATCAATTCCTGGTACTTGGCATTTTCTCTAAATTCCTGATTGCAATGAAGATGGGGTGTTAATTCTTGGTTTGTATTGGTGTGTAACAAGTTGCTGATATAATCTCTCCTCCTAGGATGCTCAGGTTATCTACCAGGGGTTAGGATGAGCATCTCGTATCTGTAGGTGGTTTTAGCATTTCTGAAGGAAGCAGCAGGACCATAACGCAGAGTGTCTTTCAAGCTATGGGGTGGCTCATGGCCTCCCTGATCACCCACAGAACAGTGTGTTGTCCACAGAACCTTTGCAGAATGCGGTGAACCCTGGTAGATCATTCAAATGTAACTCTCAGAACTCCGTCAAGGAGAGCAATGGCTAGGGAACTACGACGGACAACCCTTATGAGTGCTCATTATTGTGTATGTGATTTTGTATTGTGGGTGATGAAGGGGAAAGTGGCAACTTTCTGGTTTGTCCCAAGCACTACAGTTCATTTGCTTCTCGCCGTCTTAGGCTTCACGAGCGATGAGGGTTTGTGACCGCGCCTGCGGCCACGACACGCTGACCAGACCGCCCTGGAACTCAGCAGGAGGTGTTGTTGTGTAATTATGGTGTTTGTCGTGTTTCTTGATTTGTATATTGTATAGTGTGTGGTATTGTGTAATTATACAATATACAAATCAAGAAACACGACAAACACCATAATAACACAATACCACACACTATACAATATACAAAATACTACATCCACCAAAACTAACAAAATGACACTTAAAATCAATAAACACTACACAGACTATACAATATACAAAATACTACATCCACCAAAACTTACAAAATGACACTTAAAATCAATAAAGACTATAAACACCATAATTACACAACAACACACACTATACAATATACACAACAAGCGCCCAATCGGCGCTACGCCGATCGGCACCGGCGTTCCAGATGCCGGGATGGCACCCGAGATGCCTTTCGTGCCCCTCGAACGCAACGAGACCCCAGGATCGTCTGACAGGCGCAAGGCAGGCTTCCCGAACTACAGCACAACGCAGACGCAGGCTGGAGCTGCCCTGCCCGGCACACGCTGGCATCGCACGGTAAAGGTCCCCGGGCCCTTCACCCGCGCCAAGGGCATGGTTCCTGGACGGCCCTTGCCCTTAGCAGAGCTAAACCCCCCGTCCCTGCGATTCCCAGCCCCTTCCCAGCCCTCGCGCCTCCACTTAGCTTTCAGAGGGCCGAGGGACCGAACCCATCTTCAGCAGAGGAAAACGCCACGTGTGCCAACGGGCGTCTTCCCGCGTCGCCGGGTTCCTCTTCAGCGCCTGCAGAAACACGAGAAAGCACACGCTCGCTAAGCCGCGCCGGCACACGGCGCCGCGGGGCAAACGCTGACCCCTTCCGCAACACCCACCTCCTGCTGAGTTCCAGGGCGGTCCGGTCAGCGTGTCGTGGCGCGGGCGCGGTCACAAACCCTCATCGCTTGTGACGCCTAAGACGGCGAGAAACAAAGAACTGTAGCTCTTTGAACGAAACCCTGGCCCCACGCTCCTCCTCGCCCCTACCACGGCTCCGTGCTCACCTTGCCAGAGGAGCTGCGCTGCCGATACCCAGCTTTCCACTTTGCTTCACGCCTAGAAAAGAGAGAAACGACCAAACTTAGCTAGAGCCACACAGCACAGCTTCCTGCTCCCACCACGCACAGACCCACTTGCTTCCGGCGCTCGGCTCGCCTCCTCCGTCGCTCTTTCGTGCCAAGTTGTCCCTCTGCATCTGAAACCAAGGTATTCAACAAGTTACCCAGGAGCTCATCAACAGCTTGACCATTCCACAGGTCTGCTTTCTATTCAGGAATCCCACAACAAGGTCTAACTGAGTCCCAAAGACCACTGGGGAACGGACTGTCCGCTCCCCTGCCCACGGCTACTCCGTCCCAGATGACCGCACAACCTCTGCCTACGCAGGATAAAATGTCCACAGATCAATCGTGGACTCCTAAACTCAGTCCGCCCGCTCCTAACTCTACACCTCCGGGCAGAGCAGCTCCGAGCCAAACGCGCACGTGCTTAGAAAGATGCTCCACACAACATTATAGACGACCCGACAGCAATAACACCAAAAATGCTCCACAACAAAAATGACTCCGAACCAGAGACGGCAACAGCAAAAATAACCTGCGGGGAGGCAGGGGTGAGGCGAGGAGCCTCTACTGCAACCCCAGAAAAAAAAGGAGCCGAACGTCACGGCCCCTTATGAGACGGCAGCTCTGGCGCAAACACGCAGAGACGGCGCAAATACGAGAAGCTGCTACAAGACCTAAAACCTTCAAGATGCTGGGAATAAAGTGCCAGTCCCTTAGACTGGATGGGTAGAGAGCACAGCTGCCGGCACAGCCCAGGACAACGCCACAAACACCCCTGACCAGAAGCAGCCGAAAGGCAAGAACCCGCCACGCTTTCGGCTGCCGACACCAGAAAACCAGCGCCCAATCGGCGCTACGCCGATCGGCACCGGCGTTCCAGATGCCGGGATGGCACCCGAGATGCCTTTCGTGCCCCTCGAACGCAACGAGACCCCAGGATCGTCTGACAGGCGCAAGGCAGGCTTCCCGAACTACAGCACAACGCAGACGCAGGCTGGAGCTGCCCTGCCCGGCACACGCTGTCATCGCACGGTAAAGGTCCCCGGGCCCTTCACCCGCGCCAAGGGCACGGTTCCTGGACGGCCCTTGCCCGTAGCAGAGCTAAACCCCCCGTCCCTGCGATTCCCAGCCCCTTCCCAGCCCTCGCGCCTCCACTTAGCTTTCAGAGGGCCGAGGGACCGAACCCATCTTCAGCAGAGGAAAACGCCACGTGTGCCAACGGGCATCTTCCCGCGTCGCCGGGTTCCTCTTCAGCGCCTGCAGAAACACGAGAAAGCACACGCTCGCTAAGCCGCGCTGGCACACGGCGCCGCGGGGCAAACGCCGACCCCTTCCGCAACACCAACCTCCTGCTGAGTTCCAGGGCGGTCCGTCAGCGTGTCGTGGCGCAGGCGCGGTCACAAACCCTCATCGCTTGTGACGCCTAAGACGGCGAGAAACAAAGAACTGTAGCTCTTTGAACGAAACCCTGGCCCCACGCTCCTCCTCGCCCCTACCACGGCTCCGTGCTCACCTTGCCAGAGGAGCTGCGCTGCCGATACCCAGCTTTCCACTTTGCTTCACGCCTAGAAAAGAGAGAAACGACCAAACTTAGCTAGAGCCACACAGCACAGCTTCCTGCTCCCACCACGCACAGACCCACTTGCTTCCGGCGCTCGGCTCGCCTCCTCCGTCGCTCTTTCGTGCCAAGTTGTCCCTCTGCATCTGAAACCAAGGTATTCAACAAGTTACCCAGGAGCTCATCAACAGCTTGACCATTCCACAGGTCTGCTTTCTATTCAGGAATCCCACAACAAGGTCTAACTGAGTCCCAAAGACCACTGGGGAACGGACTGTCCGCTCCCCTGCCCACGGCTACTCCGTCCCAGATGACCGCACAACCTCTGCCTACGCAGGATAACATGTCCACAGATCAATCGTGGACTCCTAAACTCAGTCCGCCCGCTCCTAACTCTACACCTCCGGGCAGAGCAGCTCCGAGCCAAACGCGCACTTGCTTAGACAGATGCTCCACACAACATTATAGACGACCCGACAGCAATAACACCAAAAATGCTCCACAACAAAAATGACTCCGTACCAGAGACGGCAACAGCAAAAACAACCTGCGGGGAGGCAGGGGTGAGGCGAGGAGCCTCTACTGCAACCCCAGAAAAAAAAGGAGCCGAACGTCACGGCCCCTTATGAGACGGCAGCTCTGGCGCAAACACGCAGAGACGGCGCAAATACGAGAAGCTGCTACAAGACCTAAAACCTTCAAGATGCTGGGAATAAAGTGCCAGTCCCTTAGACTGGATGGGTAGAGAGCACAGCTGCCGGCACAGCCCAGGACAACGCCACAAACACCCCTGACCAGAAGCAGCCGAAAGGCAAGAACCCGCCACGCTTTCGGCTGCCGACACCAGAAAACCAGCACCCAATCGGCGCTACGCCGATCGGCACCGGCGTTCCAGATGCCGGGATGGCACCCGAGATGCCTTTCGTGCCCCTCGAACGCAACGAGACCCCAGGATCGTCTGACAGG
Organism: Columba livia; assembly: GCF_036013475.1. NCBI lineage: Eukaryota > Metazoa > Chordata > Aves > Columbiformes > Columbidae > Columba > Columba livia. The sequence continues at coordinate 31,067 of NW_027043600.1, read as the reverse complement.
CGCAAGGCAGGCTTCCCGAACTACAGCACAACGCAGACGCAGGCTGGAGCTGCCCTGCCCGGCACACGCTGGCATCGCACGGTAAAGGTCCCCGGGCCCTTCACCCGCGCCAAGGGCACGGTTCCTGGACGGCCCTTGCCCGTAGCAGAGCTAAACCCCCCGTCCCTGCGATTCCCAGCCCCTTCCCAGCCCTCGCGCCTCCACTTAGCTTTCAGAGGGCCGAGGGACCGAACCCATCTTCAGCAGAGGAAAACGCCACGTGTGCCAACGGGCATCTTCCCGCGTCGCCGGGTTCCTCTTCAGCGCCTGCAGAAACACGAGAAAGCACACGCTCGCTAAGCCGCGCTGGCACACGGCGCCGCGGGGCAAACGCCGACCCCTTCCGCAACACCCACCTCCTGCTGAGTTCCAGGGCGGTCCGTCAGCGTGTCGTGGCGCGGGCGCGGTCACAAACCCTCATTGCTTGTGACGCCTAAGACGGCGAGAAACAAAGAACTGTAGCTCTTTGAACGAAACCCTGGCCCCACGCTCCTCCTCGCCCCTACCACGGCTCCGTGCTCACCTTGCCAGAGGAGCTGCGCTGCCGATACCCAGCTTTCCACTTTGCTTCACGCCTAGAAAAGAGAGAAACGACCAAACTTAGCTAGAGCCACACAGCACAGCTTCCTGCTCCCACCACGCACAGACCCACTTGCTTCCGGCGCTCGGCTCGCCTCCTCCGTCGCTCTTTCGTGCCAAGTTGTCCCTCTGCATCTGAAACCAAGGTATTCAACAAGTTACCCAGGAGCTCATCAACAGCTTGACCATTCCACAGGTCTGCTTTCTATTCAGGAATCCCACAACAAGGTCTAACTGAGTCCCAAAGACCACTGGGGAACGGACTGTCCGCTCCCCTGCCCACGGCTACTCCGTCCCAGATGACCGCACAACCTCTGCCTACGCAGGATAAAATGTCCACAGATCAATCGTGGACTCCTAAACTCAGTCCGCCCGCTCCTGACTCTACACCTCCGGGCAGAGCAGCTCCGAGCCAAACGCGCACGTGCTTAGACAGATGCTCCACACAACATTATAGACGACCCGACAGCAATAACACCAAAAATGCTCCACAACAAAAATGACTCCGAACCAGAGACGGCAACAGCAAAAACAACCTGCGGGGAGGCAGGGGTGAGGCGAGGAGCCTCTACTGCAACCCCAGAAAAAAAAGGAGCCGAACGTCACGGCCCCTTATGAGACGGCAGCTCTGGCGCAAACACGCAGAGACGGCGCAAATACAAGAAGCTGCTACAAGACCTAAAACCTTCAAGATGCTGGGAATAAAGTGCCAGTCCCTTAGACTGGATGGGTAGAGAGCACAGCTGCCGGCACAGCCCAGGACAACGCCACAAACACCCCTGACCAGAAGCAGCCGAAAGGCAAGAACCCGCCACGCTTTCGGCTGCCGACACCAGAAAACCAGCGCCCAATCGGCGCTACGCCGATCGGCACCGGCGTTCCAGATGCCGGGATGGCACCTGAGATGCCTTTCGTGCCCCTCGAACGCAACGAGACCCCAGGATCGTCTGACAGGCGCAAGGCAGGCTTCCCGAACTACACCACAACGCAGACGCAGGCTGGAGCTGCCCTGCCCGGCACACGCTGGCATCGCACGGTAAAGGACCCCGGGCCCTTCACCCGCGACAAGGGCACGGTTCCTGGACGGCCCTTGCCCTTAGCAGAGCTAAACCCCCCGTCCCTGCGATTCCCAGCCCCTTCCCAGCCCTCGCGCCTCCACTTAGCTTTCAGAGGGCCGAGGGACAGAACCCATCCTCAGCAGAGGAAAACGCCACGTGTGCCAACGGGCGTCTTCCCGCGTCGCCGGGTTCCTCTTCAGCGCCTGCAGAAACACGAGAAAGCACACGCTCGCTAAGCCGCGCCGGCACACGGCGCCGCGGGGCAAACGCCGACCCCTTCCGCAACACCCACCTCCTGCTGAGTTCCAGGGCGGTCCGGTCAGCGTGTCGTGGCGCGGGCGCGGTCACAAACCCTCATCGCTTGTGACGCCTAAGACGGCGAGAAACAAAGAACTGTAGCTCTTTGAATGAAACCCTGGCCCCACGCTCCTCCTCGCCCCTACCACGGCTCCGTGCTCACCTTGCCAGAGGAGCTGCGCTGCCGATACCCAGCTTTCCACTTTGCTTCACGCCTAGAAAAGAGAGAAACGACCAAACTTAGCTAGAGCCACACAGCACAGCTTCCTGCTCCCACCACGCACAGACCCACTTGCTTCCGGCGCTCGGCTCGCCTCCTCCGGCGCTCTTTCGTGCCAAGTTGTCCCTCTGCATCTGAAACCAAGGTATTCAACAAGTTACCCAGGAGCTCATCAACAGCTTGACCATTCCACAGGTCTGCTTTCTATTCAGGAATCCCACAACAAGGTCTAACTGAGTCCCAAAGACCACTGGGGAACGGACTGTCCGCTCCCCTGCCCACGGCTACTCCGTCCCAGATGACCGCACAACCTCTGCCTACGCAGGATAAAATGTCCACAGATCAATCGTGGACTCCTAAACTCAGTCCGCCCGCTCCTAACTCTACACCTCCGGGCAGAGCAGCTCCGAGCCAAACGCGCACGTGCTTAGACAGATGCTCCACACAACATTATAGACGACCCGACAGCAATAACACCAAAAATGCTCCACAACAAAAATGACTCCGAACCAGAGACGGCAACAGCAAAAATAACCTGCGGGGAGGCAGGGGTGAGGCGAGGAGCCTCTACTGCAACCCCAGAAAAAAAAGGAGCCGAACGTCACGGCCCCTTATGAGACGGCAGCTCTGGCGCAAACACGCAGAGACGGCGCAAATACGAGAAGCTGCTACAAGACCTAAAACCTTCAAGATGCTGGGAATAAAGTGCCAGTCCCTTAGACTGGATGGGTAGAGAGCACAGCTGCCGGCACAGCCCAGGACAACGCCACAAACACCCCTGACCAGAAGCAGCCGAAAGGCAAGAACCCGCCACGCTTTCGGCTGCCGACACCAGAAAACCAGCGCCCAATCGGCGCTACGCCGATCGGCACCGGCGTTACAGATGCCGGGATGGCACCCGAGATGCCTTTCGTGCCCCTCGAACGCAACGAGACCCCAGGATCGTCTGACAGGCGCAAGGCAGGCTTCCCGAACTACAGCACAACGCAGACGCAGGCTGGAGCTGCCCTGCCCGGCACACGCTGTCATCGCACGGTAAAGGTCCCCGGGCCCTTCACCCGCGCCAAGGGCACGGTTCCTGGACGGCCCTTGCCCTTAGCAGAGCTAAACTCCCCGTCCCTGCGATTCCCAGCCCCTTCCCAGCCCTCGCGCCTCCACTTAGCTTTCAGAGGGCCGAGGGACCGAACCCATCTTCAGCAGAGGAAAACGCCACGTGTGCCAACGGGCGTCTTCCCGCGTCGCCGGGTTCCTCTTCAGCGCCTGCAGAAACACGAGAAAGCACACGCTCGCTAAGCCGCGCTGGCACACGGCGCCGCGGGGCAAACGCCGACCCCTTCCGCAACACCCACCTCCTGCTGAGTTCCAGGGCGGTCCGGTCAGCGTGTCGTGGCGCGGGCGCGGTCACAAACCCTCATCGCTTGTGACGCCTAAGACGGCGAGAAACAAAGAACTGTAGCTCTTTGAACGAAACCCTGGCCCCACGCTCCTCCTCGCCCCTACCACGGCTCCGTGCTCACCTTGCCAGAGGAGCTGCGCTGCCGATACCCAGCTTTCCACTTTGCTTCACGCCTAGAAAAGAGAGAAACGACCAAACTTAGCTAGAGCCACACAGCACAGCTTCCTGCTCCCACCACGCACAGACCCACTTGCTTCCGGCGCTCGGCTCGCCTCCTCCGTCGCTCTTTCGTGCCAAGTTGTCCCTCTGCATCTGAAATCAAGGTATTCAACAAGTTACCCAGGAGCTCATCAACAGCTTGACCATTCCACGGGTCTGCTTTCTATTCAGGAATCCCACAACAAGGTCTAATTGAGTCCCAAAGACCACTGGGGAACGGACTGTCCGCTCCCCTGCCCACGGCTACTCCGTCCCAGATGACCGCACAACCTCTGCCTACGCAGGATAACATGTCCACAGATCAATCGTGGACTCCTAAACTCAGTCCGCCCGCTCCTAACTCTACACCTCCGGGCAGAGCAGCTCCGAGCCAAACGCGCACTTGCTTAGACAGATGCTCCACACAACATTATAGACGACCCGACAGCAATAACACCAAAAATGCTCCACAACAAAAATGACTCCGTACCAGAGACGGCAACAGCAAAAACAACCTGCGGGGAGGCAGGGGTGAGGCGAGGAGCCTCTACTGCAACCCCAGAAAAAAAAGGAGCCGAACGTCACGGCCCCTTATGAGACGGCAGCTCTGGCGCAAACACGCAGAGACGGCGCAAATACGAGAAGCTGCTACAAGACCTAAAACCTTCAAGATGCTGGGAATAAAGTGCCAGTCCCTTAGACTGGATGGGTAGAGAGCACAGCTGCCGGCACAGCCCAGGACAACGCCACAAACACCCCTGACCAGAAGCAGCCGAAAGGCAAGAACCCGCCACGCTTTCGGCTGCCGACACCAGAAAACCAGCGCCCAATCGGCGCTACGCCGATCGGCACCGGCGTTCCAGATGCCGGGATGGCACCCGAGATGCCTTTCGTGCCCCTCGAACGCAACGAGACCCCAGGATCGTCTGACAGGCGCAAGGCAGGCTTCCCGAACTACAGCACAACGCAGACGCAGGCTGGAGCTGCCCTGCCCGGCACACGCTGGCATCGCACGGTAAAGGTCCCCGGGCCCTTCACCCGCGCCAAGGGCACGGTTCCTGGACGGCCCTTGCCCGTAGCAGAGCTAAACCCCCCGTCCCTGCGATTCCCAGCCCCTTCCCAGCCCTCGCGCCTCCACTTAGCTTTCAGAGGGCCGAGGGACTGAACCCATCTTCAGCAGAGGAAAACGCCACGTGTGCCAACGGGCATCTTCCCGCGTCGCCGGGTTCCTCTTCAGCGCCTGCAGAAACACGAGAAAGCACACGCTCGCTAAGCCGCGCTGGCACACGGCGCCGCGGGGCAAACGCCGACCCCTTCCGCAACACCCACCTCCTGCTGAGTTCCAGGGCGGTCCGTCAGCGTGTCGTGGCGCGGGCGCGGTCACAAACCCTCATCGCTTGTGACGCCTAAGACGGCGAGAAACAAAGAACTGTAGCTCTTTGAACGAAACCCTGGCCCCACGCTCCTCCTCGCCCCTACCACGGCTCCGTGCTCACCTTGCCAGAGGAGCTGCGCTGCCGATACCCAGCTTTCCACTTTGCTTCACGCCTAGAAAAGAGAGAAACGACCAAACTTAGCTAGAGCCACACAGCACAGCTTCCTGCTCCCACCACGCACAGACCCACTTGCTTCCGGCGCTCGGCTCGCCTCCTCCGGCGCTCTTTCGTGCCAAGTTGTCCCTCTGCATCTGAAACCAAGGTATTCAACAAGTTACCCAGGAGCTCATCAACAGCTTGACCATTCCACAGGTCTGCTTTCTATTCAGGAATCCCACAACAAGGTCTAACTGAGTCCCAAAGACCACTGGGGAACGGACTGTCCGCTCCCCTGCCCACGGCTACTCCGTCCCAGATGACCGCACAACCTCTGCCTACGCAGGATAAAATGTCCACAGATCAATCGTGGACTCCTAAACTCAGTCCGCCCGCTCCTAACTCTACACCTCCGGGCAGAGCAGCTCCGAGCCAAACGCGCACATGCTTAGACAGATGCTCCACACAACATTATAGACGACCCGACAGCAATAACACCAAAAATGCTCCACAACAAAAATGACTCCGAACCAGAGACGGCAACAGCAAAAATAACCTGCGGGGAGGCAGGGGTGAGGCGAGGAGCCTCTACTGCAACCCCAGAAAAAAAAGGAGCCGAACGTCACGGCCCCTTATGAGACGGCAGCTCTGGCGCAAACACGCAGAGACGGCGCAAATACGAGAAGCTGCTACAAGACCTAAAACCTTCAAGATGCTGGGAATAAAGTGCCAGTCCCTTAGACTGGATGGGTAGAGAGCACAGCTGCCGGCACAGCCCAGGACAACGCCACAAACACCCCTGACCAGAAGCAGCCGAAAGGCAAGAACCCGCCACGCTTTCGGCTGCCGACACCAGAAAACCAGCGCCCAATCGGCGCTACGCCGATCGGCACCGGCGTTACAGATGCCGGGATGGCACCCGAGATGCCTTTCGTGCCCCTCGAACGCAACGAGACCCCAGGATCGTCTGACAGGCGCAAGGCAGGCTTCCCGAACTACAGCACAACGCAGACGCAGGCTGGAGCTGCCCTGCCCGGCACACGCTGTCATCGCACGGTAAAGGTCCCCGGGCCCTTCACCCGCGCCAAGGGCACGGTTCCTGGACGGCCCTTGCCCTTAGCAGAGCTAAACTCCCCGTCCCTGCGATTCCCAGCCCCTTCCCAGCCCTCGCGCCTCCACTTAGCTTTCAGAGGGCCGAGGGACCGAACCCATCTTCAGCAGAGGAAAACGCCACGTGTGCCAACGGGCGTCTTCCCGCGTCGCCGGGTTCCTCTTCAGCGCCTGCAGAAACACGAGAAAGCACACGCTCGCTAAGCCGCGCCGGCACACGGCGCCGCGGGGCAAACGCCGACCCCTTCCGCAACACCCACCTCCTGCTGAGTTCCAGGGCGGTCCGGTCAGCGTGTCGTGGCGCGGGCGCGGTCACAAACCCTCATCGCTTGTGACGCCTAAGACGGCGAGAAACAAAGAACTGTAGCTCTTTGAACGAAACCCTGGCCCCACGCTCCTCCTCGCCCCTACCACGGCTCCGTGCTCACCTTGCCAGAGGAGCTGCGCTGCCGATACCCAGCTTTCCACTTTGCTTCACGCCTAGAAAAGAGAGAAACGACCAAACTTAGCTAGAGCCACACAGCACAGCTTCCTGCTCCCACCACGCACAGACCCACTTGCTTCCGGCGCTCGGCTCGCCTCCTCCGTCGCTCTTTCGTGCCAAGTTGTCCCTCTGCATCTGAAATCAAGGTATTCAACAAGTTACCCAGGAGCTCATCAACAGCTTGACCATTCCACGGGTCTGCTTTCTATTCAGGAATCCCACAACAAGGTCTAATTGAGTCCCAAAGACCACTGGGGAACGGACTGTCCGCTCCCCTGCCCACGGCTACTCCGTCCCAGATGACCGCACAACCTCTGCCTACGCAGGATAACATGTCCACAGATCAATCGTGGACTCCTAAACTCAGTCCGCCCGCTCCTAACTCTACACCTCCGGGCAGAGCAGCTCCGAGCCAAACGCGCACTTGCTTAGACAGATGCTCCACACAACATTATAGACGACCCGACAGCAATAACACCAAAAATGCTCCACAACAAAAATGACTCCGAACCAGAGACGGCAACAGCAAAAACAACCTGCGGGGAGGCAGGGGTGAGGCGAGGAGCCTCTACTGCAACCCCAGAAAAAAAAGGAGCCGAACGTCACGGCCCCTTATGAGACGGCAGCTCTGGCGCAAACACGCAGAGACGGCGCAAATACGAGAAGCTGCTACAAGACCTAAAACCTTCAAGATGCTGGGAATAAAGTGCCAGTCCCTTAGACTGGATGGGTAGAGAGCACAGCTGCCGGCACAGCCCAGGACAACGCCACAAACACCCCTGACCAGAAGCAGCCGAAAGGCAAGAACCCGCCACGCTTTCGGCTGCCGACACCAGAAAACCAGCGCCCAATCGGCGCTACGCCGATCGGCACCGGCGTTACAGATGCCGGGATGGCACCCGAGATGCCTTTCGTGCCCCTCGAACGCAACGAGACCCCAGGATCGTCTGACAGGCGCAAGGCAGGCTTCCCGAACTACAGCACAACGCAGACGCAGGCTGGAGCTGCCCTGCCCGGCACACGCTGGCATCGCACGGTAAAGGTCCCCGGGCCCTTCACCCGCGCCAAGGGCACGGTTCCTGGACGGCCCTTGCCCTTAGCAGAGCTAAACCCCCCGTCCCTGCGATTCCCAGCCCCTTCCCAGCCCTCGCGCCTCCACTTAGCTTTCAGAGGGCCGAGGGACCGAACCCATCTTCAGCAGAGGAAAACGCCACGTGTGCCAACGGGCGTCTTCCCGCGTCGCCGGGTTCCTCTTCAGCGCCTGCAGAAACACGAGAAAGCACACGCTCGCTAAGCCGCGCCGGCACACGGCGCCGCGGGGCAAACGCCGACCCCTTCCGCAACACCCACCTCCTGCTGAGTTCCAGGGCGGTCCGGTCAGCGTGTCGTGGCGCGGGCGCGGTCACAAACCCTCATCGCTTGTGACGCCTAAGACGGCGAGAAACAAAGAACTGTAGCTCTTTGAACGAAACCCTGGCCCCACGCTCCTCCTCGCCCCTACCACGGCTCCGTGCTCACCTTGCCAGAGGAGCTGCGCTGCCGATACCCAGCTTTCCACTTTGCTTCACGCCTAGAAAAGAGAGAAACGACCAAACTTAGCTAGAGCCACACAGCACAGCTTCCTGCTCCCACCACGCACAGACCCACTTGCTTCCGGCGCTCGGCTCGCCTCCTCCGTCGCTCTTTCGTGCCAAGTTGTCCCTCTGCATCTGAAATCAAGGTATTCAACAAGTTACCCAGGAGCTCATCAACAGCTTGACCATTCCACGGGTCTGCTTTCTATTCAGGAATCCCACAACAAGGTCTAATTGAGTCCCAAAGACCACTGGGGAACGGACTGTCCGCTCCCCTGCCCACGGCTACTCCGTCCCAGATGACCGCACAACCTCTGCCTACGCAGGATAACATGTCCACAGATCAATCGTGGACTCCTAAACTCAGTCCGCCCGCTCCTAACTCTACACCTCCGGGCAGAGCAGCTCCGAGCCAAACGCGCACTTGCTTAGACAGATGCTCCACACAACATTATAGACGACCCGACAGCAATAACACCAAAAATGCTCCACAACAAAAATGACTCCGTACCAGAGACGGCAACAGCAAAAACAACCTGCGGGGAGGCAGGGGTGAGGCGAGGAGCCTCTACTGCAACCCCAGAAAAAAAAGGAGCCGAACGTCACGGCCCCTTATGAGACGGCAGCTCTGGCGCAAACACGCAGAGACGGCGCAAATACGAGAAGCTGCTACAAGACCTAAAACCTTCAAGATGCTGGGAATAAAGTGCCAGTCCCTTAGACTGGATGGGTAGAGAGCACAGCTGCCGGCACAGCCCAGGACAACGCCACAAACACCCCTGACCAGAAGCAGCCGAAAGGCAAGAACCCGCCACGCTTTCGGCTGCCGACACCAGAAAACCAGCGCCCAATCGGCGCTACGCCGATCGGCACCGGCGTTCCAGATGCCGGGATGGCACCCGAGATGCCTTTCGTGCCCCTCGAACGCAACGAGACCCCAGGATCGTCTGACAGGCGCAAGGCAGGCTTCCCGAACTACAGCACAACGCAGACGCAGGCTGGAGCTGCCCTGCCCGGCACACGCTGGCATCGCACGGTAAAGGTCCCCGGGCCCTTCACCCGCGCCAAGGGCACGGTTCCTGGACGGCCCTTGCCCGTAGCAGAGCTAAACCCCCCGTCCCTGCGATTCCCAGCCCCTTCCCAGCCCTCGCGCCTCCACTTAGCTTTCAGAGGGCCGAGGGACTGAACCCATCTTCAGCAGAGGAAAACGCCACGTGTGCCAACGGGCATCTTCCCGCGTCGCCGGGTTCCTCTTCAGCGCCTGCAGAAACACGAGAAAGCACACGCTCGCTAAGCCGCGCTGGCACACGGCGCCGCGGGGCAAACGCCGACCCCTTCCGCAACACCCACCTCCTGCTGAGTTCCAGGGCGGTCCGTCAGCGTGTCGTGGCGCGGGCGCGGTCACAAACCCTCATCGCTTGTGACGCCTAAGACGGCGAGAAACAAAGAACTGTAGCTCTTTGAACGAAACCCTGGCCCCACGCTCCTCCTCGCCCCTACCACGGCTCCGTGCTCACCTTGCCAGAGGAGCTGCGCTGCCGATACCCAGCTTTCCACTTTGCTTCACGCCTAGAAAAGAGAGAAACGACCAAACTTAGCTAGAGCCACACAGCACAGCTTCCTGCTCCCACCACGCACAGACCCACTTGCTTCCGGCGCTCGGCTCGCCTCCTCCGGCGCTCTTTCGTGCCAAGTTGTCCCTCTGCATCTGAAACCAAGGTATTCAACAAGTTACCCAGGAGCTCATCAACAGCTTGACCATTCCACAGGTCTGCTTTCTATTCAGGAATCCCACAACAAGGTCTAACTGAGTCCCAAAGACCACTGGGGAACGGACTGTCCGCTCCCCTGCCCACGGCTACTCCGTCCCAGATGACCGCACAACCTCTGCCTACGCAGGATAAAATGTCCACAGATCAATCGTGGACTCCTAAACTCAGTCCGCCCGCTCCTAACTCTACACCTCCGGGCAGAGCAGCTCCGAGCCAAACGCGCACATGCTTAGACAGATGCTCCACACAACATTATAGACGACCCGACAGCAATAACACCAAAAATGCTCCACAACAAAAATGACTCCGAACCAGAGACGGCAACAGCAAAAATAACCTGCGGGGAGGCAGGGGTGAGGCGAGGAGCCTCTACTGCAACCCCAGAAAAAAAAGGAGCCGAACGTCACGGCCCCTTATGAGACGGCAGCTCTGGCGCAAACACGCAGAGACGGCGCAAATACGAGAAGCTGCTACAAGACCTAAAACCTTCAAGATGCTGGGAATAAAGTGCCAGTCCCTTAGACTGGATGGGTAGAGAGCACAGCTGCCGGCACAGCCCAGGACAACGCCACAAACACCCCTGACCAGAAGCAGCCGAAAGGCAAGAACCCGCCACGCTTTCGGCTGCCGACACCAGAAAACCAGCGCCCAATCGGCGCTACGCCGATCGGCACCGGCGTTACAGATGCCGGGATGGCACCCGAGATGCCTTTCGTGCCCCTCGAACGCAACGAGACCCCAGGATCGTCTGACAGGCGCAAGGCAGGCTTCCCGAACTACAGCACAACGCAGACGCAGGCTGGAGCTGCCCTGCCCGGCACACGCTGTCATCGCACGGTAAAGGTCCCCGGGCCCTTCACCCGCGCCAAGGGCACGGTTCCTGGACGGCCCTTGCCCTTAGCAGAGCTAAACTCCCCGTCCCTGCGATTCCCAGCCCCTTCCCAGCCCTCGCGCCTCCACTTAGCTTTCAGAGGGCCGAGGGACCGAACCCATCTTCAGCAGAGGAAAACGCCACGTGTGCCAACGGGCGTCTTCCCGCGTCGCCGGGTTCCTCTTCAGCGCCTGCAGAAACACGAGAAAGCACACGCTCGCTAAGCCGCGCCGGCACACGGCGCCGCGGGGCAAACGCCGACCCCTTCCGCAACACCCACCTCCTGCTGAGTTCCAGGGCGGTCCGGTCAGCGTGTCGTGGCGCGGGCGCGGTCACAAACCCTCATCGCTTGTGACGCCTAAGACGGCGAGAAACAAAGAACTGTAGCTCTTTGAACGAAACCCTGGCCCCACGCTCCTCCTCGCCCCTACCACGGCTCCGTGCTCACCTTGCCAGAGGAGCTGCGCTGCCGATACCCAGCTTTCCACTTTGCTTCACGCCTAGAAAAGAGAGAAACGACCAAACTTAGCTAGAGCCACACAGCACAGCTTCCTGCTCCCACCACGCACAGACCCACTTGCTTCCGGCGCTCGGCTCGCCTCCTCCGTCGCTCTTTCGTGCCAAGTTGTCCCTCTGCATCTGAAATCAAGGTATTCAACAAGTTACCCAGGAGCTCATCAACAGCTTGACCATTCCACGGGTCTGCTTTCTATTCAGGAATCCCACAACAAGGTCTAATTGAGTCCCAAAGACCACTGGGGAACGGACTGTCCGCTCCCCTGCCCACGGCTACTCCGTCCCAGATGACCGCACAACCTCTGCCTACGCAGGATAACATGTCCACAGATCAATCGTGGACTCCTAAACTCAGTCCGCCCGCTCCTAACTCTACACCTCCGGGCAGAGCAGCTCCGAGCCAAACGCGCACTTGCTTAGACAGATGCTCCACACAACATTATAGACGACCCGACAGCAATAACACCAAAAATGCTCCACAACAAAAATGACTCCGAACCAGAGACGGCAACAGCAAAAACAACCTGCGGGGAGGCAGGGGTGAGGCGAGGAGCCTCTACTGCAACCCCAGAAAAAAAAGGAGCCGAACGTCACGGCCCCTTATGAGACGGCAGCTCTGGCGCAAACACGCAGAGACGGCGCAAATACGAGAAGCTGCTACAAGACCTAAAACCTTCAAGATGCTGGGAATAAAGTGCCAGTCCCTTAGACTGGATGGGTAGAGAGCACAGCTGCCGGCACAGCCCAGGACAACGCCACAAACACCCCTGACCAGAAGCAGCCGAAAGGCAAGAACCCGCCACGCTTTCGGCTGCCGACACCAGAAAACCAGCGCCCAATCGGCGCTACGCCGATCGGCACCGGCGTTACAGATGCCGGGATGGCACCCGAGATGCCTTTCGTGCCCCTCGAACGCAACGAGACCCCAGGATCGTCTGACAGGCGCAAGGCAGGCTTCCCGAACTACAGCACAACGCAGACGCAGGCTGGAGCTGCCCTGCCCGGCACACGCTGGCATCGCACGGTAAAGGTCCCCGGGCCCTTCACCCGCGCCAAGGGCACGGTTCCTGGACGGCCCTTGCCCTTAGCAGAGCTAAACCCCCCGTCCCTGCGATTCCCAGCCCCTTCCCAGCCCTCGCGCCTCCACTTAGCTTTCAGAGGGCCGAGGGACCGAACCCATCTTCAGCAGAGGAAAACGCCACGTGTGCCAACGGGCGTCTTCCCGCGTCGCCGGGTTCCTCTTCAGCGCCTGCAGAAACACGAGAAAGCACACGCTCGCTAAGCCGCGCCGGCACACGGCGCCGCGGGGCAAACGCCGACCCCTTCCGCAACACCCACCTCCTGCTGAGTTCCAGGGCGGTCCGGTCAGCGTGTCGTGGCGCGGGCGCGGTCACAAACCCTCATCGCTTGTGACGCCTAAGACGGCGAGAAACAAAGAACTGTAGCTCTTTGAACGAAACCCTGGCCCCACGCTCCTCCTCGCCCCTACCACGGCTCCGTGCTCACCTTGCCAGAGGAGCTGCGCTGCCGATACCCAGCTTTCCACTTTGCTTCACGCCTAGAAAAGAGAGAAACGACCAAACTTAGCTAGAGCCACACAGCACAGCTTCCTGCTCCCACCACGCACAGACCCACTTGCTTCCGGCGCTCGGCTCGCCTCCTCCGTCGCTCTTTCGTGCCAAGTTGTCCCTCTGCATCTGAAATCAAGGTATTCAACAAGTTACCCAGGAGCTCATCAACAGCTTGACCATTCCACGGGTCTGCTTTCTATTCAGGAATCCCACAACAAGGTCTAATTGAGTCCCAAAGACCACTGGGGAACGGACTGTCCGCTCCCCTGCCCACGGCTACTCCGTCCCAGATGACCGCACAACCTCTGCCTACGCAGGATAACATGTCCACAGATCAATCGTGGACTCCTAAACTCAGTCCGCCCGCTCCTAACTCTACACCTCCGGGCAGAGCAGCTCCGAGCCAAACGCGCACTTGCTTAGACAGATGCTCCACACAACATTATAGACGACCCGACAGCAATAACACCAAAAATGCTCCACAACAAAAATGACTCCGTACCAGAGACGGCAACAGCAAAAACAACCTGCGGGGAGGCAGGGGTGAGGCGAGGAGCCTCTACTGCAACCCCAGAAAAAAAAGGAGCCGAACGTCACGGCCCCTTATGAGACGGCAGCTCTGGCGCAAACACGCAGAGACGGCGCAAATACGAGAAGCTGCTACAAGACCTAAAACCTTCAAGATGCTGGGAATAAAGTGCCAGTCCCTTAGACTGGATGGGTAGAGAGCACAGCTGCCGGCACAGCCCAGGACAACGCCACAAACACCCCTGACCAGAAGCAGCCGAAAGGCAAGAACCCGCCACGCTTTCGGCTGCCGACACCAGAAAACCAGCGCCCAATCGGCGCTACGCCGATCGGCACCGGCGTTACAGATGCCGGGATGGCACCCGAGATGCCTTTCGTGCCCCTCGAACGCAACGAGACCCCAGGATCGTCTGACAGGCGCAAGGCAGGCTTCCCGAACTACAGCACAACGCAGACGCAGGCTGGAGCTGCCCTGCCCGGCACACGCTGTCATCGCACGGTAAAGGTCCCCGGGCCCTTCACCCGCGCCAAGGGCACGGTTCCTGGACGGCCCTTGCCCTTAGCAGAGCTAAACTCCCCGTCCCTGCGATTCCCAGCCCCTTCCCAGCCCTCGCGCCTCCACTTAGCTTTCAGAGGGCCGAGGGACCGAACCCATCTTCAGCAGAGGAAAACGCCACGTGTGCCAACGGGCGTCTTCCCGCGTCGCCGGGTTCCTCTTCAGCGCCTGCAGAAACACGAGAAAGCACACGCTCGCTAAGCCGCGCCGGCACACGGCGCCGCGGGGCAAACGCCGACCCCTTCCGCAACACCCACCTCCTGCTGAGTTCCAGGGCGGTCCGGTCAGCGTGTCGTGGCGCGGGCGCGGTCACAAACCCTCATCGCTTGTGACGCCTAAGACGGCGAGAAACAAAGAACTGTAGCTCTTTGAACGAAACCCTGGCCCCACGCTCCTCCTCGCCCCTACCACGGCTCCGTGCTCACCTTGCCAGAGGAGCTGCGCTGCCGATACCCAGCTTTCCACTTTGCTTCACGCCTAGAAAAGAGAGAAACGACCAAACTTAGCTAGAGCCACACAGCACAGCTTCCTGCTCCCACCACGCACAGACCCACTTGCTTCCGGCGCTCGGCTCGCCTCCTCCGTCGCTCTTTCGTGCCAAGTTGTCCCTCTGCATCTGAAATCAAGGTATTCAACAAGTTACCCAGGAGCTCATCAACAGCTTGACCATTCCACGGGTCTGCTTTCTATTCAGGAATCCCACAACAAGGTCTAATTGAGTCCCAAAGACCACTGGGGAACGGACTGTCCGCTCCCCTGCCCACGGCTACTCCGTCCCAGATGACCGCACAACCTCTGCCTACGCAGGATAACATGTCCACAGATCAATCGTGGACTCCTAAACTCAGTCCGCCCGCTCCTAACTCTACACCTCCGGGCAGAGCAGCTCCGAGCCAAACGCGCACTTGCTTAGACAGATGCTCCACACAACATTATAGACGACCCGACAGCAATAACACCAAAAATGCTCCACAACAAAAATGACTCCGTACCAGAGACGGCAACAGCAAAAACAACCTGCGGGGAGGCAGGGGTGAGGCGAGGAGCCTCTACTGCAACCCCAGAAAAAAAAGGAGCCGAACGTCACGGCCCCTTATGAGACGGCAGCTCTGGCGCAAACACGCAGAGACGGCGCAAATACGAGAAGCTGCTACAAGACCTAAAACCTTCAAGATGCTGGGAATAAAGTGCCAGTCCCTTAGACTGGATGGGTAGAGAGCACAGCTGCCGGCACAGCCCAGGACAACGCCACAAACACCCCTGACCAGAAGCAGCCGAAAGGCAAGAACCCGCCACGCTTTCGGCTGCCGACACCAGAAAACCAGCGCCCAATCGGCGCTACGCCGATCGGCACCGGCGTTCCAGATGCCGGGATGGCACCCGAGATGCCTTTCGTGCCCCTCGAACGCAACGAGACCCCAGGATCGTCTGACAGGCGCAAGGCAGGCTTCCCGAACTACAGCACAACGCAGACGCAGGCTGGAGCTGCCCTGCCCGGCACACGCTGGCATCGCACGGTAAAGGTCCCCGGGCCCTTCACCCGCGCCAAGGGCACGGTTCCTGGACGGCCCTTGCCCGTAGCAGAGCTAAACCCCCCGTCCCTGCGATTCCCAGCCCCTTCCCAGCCCTCGCGCCTCCACTTAGCTTTCAGAGGGCCGAGGGACCGAACCCATCTTCAGCAGAGGAAAACGCCACGTGTGCCAACGGGCGTCTTCCCGCGTCGCCGGGTTCCTCTTCAGCGCCTGCAGAAACACGAGAAAGCACACGCTCGCTAAGCCGCGCTGGCACACGGCGCCGCGGGGCAAACGCCGACCCCTTCCGCAACACCCACCTCCTGCTGAGTTCCAGGGCGGTCCGTCAGCGTGTCGTGGCGCGGGCGCGGTCACAAACCCTCATCGCTTGTGACGCCTAAGACGGCGAGAAACAAAGAACTGTAGCTCTTTGAACGAAACCCTGGCCCCACGCTCCTCCTCGCCCCTACCACGGCTCCGTGCTCACCTTGCCAGAGGAGCTGCGCTGCCGATACCCAGCTTTCCACTTTGCTTCACGCCTAGAAAAGAGAGAAACGACCAAACTTAGCTAGAGCCACACAGCACAGCTTCCTGCTCCCACCACGCACAGACCCACTTGCTTCCGGCGCTCGGCTCGCCTCCTCCGGCGCTCTTTCGTGCCAAGTTGTCCCTCTGCATCTGAAACCAAGGTATTCAACATGTTATCCAGGAGCTCATCAACAGCTTGACCATTCCACAGGTCTGCTTTCTATTCAGGAATCCCACAACAAGGTCTAACTGAGTCCCAAAGACCACTGGGGAACGGACTGTCCGCTCCCCTGCCCACGGCTACTCCGTCCCAGATGACCGCACAACCTCTGCCTACGCAGGATAAAATGTCCACAGATCAATCGTGGACTCCTAAACTCAGTCCGCCCGCTCCTAACTCTACACCTCCGGGCAGAGCAGCTCCGAGCCAAACGCGCACGTGCTTAGACAGATGCTCCACACAACATTATAGACGACCCGACAGCAATAACACCAAAAATGGTCCACAACAAAAATGACTCCGAACCAGAGACGGCAACAGCAAAAACAACCTGCGGGGAGGCAGGGGTGAGGCGAGGAGCCTCTACTGCAACCCCAGAAAAAAAAGGAGCCGAACGTCACGGCCCCTTATGAGACGGCAGCTCTGGCGCAAACACGCAGAGACGGCGCAAATACGAGAAGCTGCTACAAGACCTAAAACCTTCAAGATGCTGGGAATAAAGTGCCAGTCCCTTAGACTGGATGGGTAGAGAGCACAGCTGCCGGCACAGCCCAGGACAACGCCACAAACACCCCTGACCAGAAGCAGCCGAAAGGCAAGAACCCGCCACGCTTTCGGCTGCCGACACCAGAAAACCAGCGCCCAATCGGCGCTACGCCGATCGGCACCGGCGTTCCAGATGCCGGGATGGCACCTGAGATGCCTTTCGTGCCCCTCGAACGCAACGAGACCCCAGGATCGTCTGACAGGCGCAAGGCAGGCTTCCCGAACTACACCACAACGCAGACGCAGGCTGGAGCTGCCCTGCCCGGCACACGCTGGCATCGCACGGTAAAGGACCCCGGGCCCTTCACCCGCGACAAGGGCACGGTTCCTGGACGGCCCTTGCCCTTAGCAGAGCTAAACCACCCGTCCCTGCGATTCCCAGCCCCTTCCCAGCCCTCGCGCCTCCACTTAGCTTTCAGAGGGCCGAGGGACAGAACCCATCCTCAGCAGAGGAAAACGCCACGTGTGCCAACGGGCGTCTTCCCGCGTCGCCGGGTTCCTCTTCAGCGCCTGCAGAAACACGAGAAAGCACACGCTCGCTAAGCCGCGCCGGCACACGGCGCCGCGGGGCAAACGCCGACCCCTTCCGCAACACCCACCTCCTGCTGAGTTCCGGGGCGGTCCGGTCAGCGTGTCGTGGCGCGGGCGCGGTCACAAACCCTCATCGCTTGTGACGCCTAAGACGGCGAGAAACAAAGAACTGTAGCTCTTTGAACGAAACCCTGGCCCCACGCTCCTCCTCGCCCCTACCACGGCTCCGTGCTCACCTTGCCAGAGGAGCTGCGCTGCCGATACCCAGCTTTCCACTTTGCTTCACGCCTAGAAAAGAGAGAAACGACCAAACTTAGCTAGAGCCACACAGCCCAGCTTCCTGCTCCCACCACGCACAGACCCACTTGCTTCCGGCGCTCGGCTCGCCTCCTCCGTCGCTCTTTCGTGCCAAGTTGTCCCTCTGCATCTGAAACCAAGGTATTCAACAAGTTACCCAGGAGCTCATCAACAGCTTGACCATTCCACAGGTCTGCTTTCTATTCAGGAATCCCACAACAAGGTCTAACTGAGTCCCAAAGACCACTGGGGAACGGACTGTCCGCTCCCCTGCCCACGGCTACTCCGTCCCAGATGACCGCACAACCTCTGCCTACGCAGGATAAAATGTCCACAGATCAATCGTGGACTCCTAAACTCAGTCCACCCGCTCCTAACTCTACACCTCCGGGCAGAGCAGCTCCGAGCCAAACGCGCACGTGCTTAGACAGATGCTCCACACAACATTATAGACGACCCGACAGCAATAACACCAAAAATGCTCCACAACAAAAATGACTCCGAACCAGAGACGGCAACAGCAAAAATAACCTGCGGGGAGGCAGGGGTGAGGCGAGGAGCCTCTACTGCAACCCCAGAAAAAAAAAGGAGCCGAACGTCACGGCCCCTTATGAGACGGCAGCTCTGGCGCAAACACGCAGAGACGGCGCAAATACGAGAAGCTGCTACAAGACCTAAAACCTTCAAGATGCTGGGAATAAAGTGCCAGTCCCTTAGACTGGATGGGTAGAGAGCACAGCTGCCGGCACAGCCCAGGACAAAGCCACAAACACCCCTGACCAGAAGCAGCCGAAAGGCAAGAACCCGCCACGCTTTCGGCTGCCGACACCAGAAAACCAGCGCCCAATCGGCGCTACGCCGATCGGCACCGGCGTTCCAGATGCCGGGATGGCACCTGAGATGCCTTTCGTGCCCCTCAAACGCAACGAGACCCCAGGATCGTCTGACAGGCGCAAGGCAGGCTTCCCGAACTACACCACAACGCAGACGCAGGCTGGAGCTGCCCTGCCCGGCACACGCTGGCATCGCACGGTAAAGGTCCCCGGGCCCTTCACCCGCGCCAAGGGCACGGTTCCTGGACGGCCCTTGCCCTTAGCAGAGCTAAACTCCCCGTCCCTGCGATTCCCAGCCCCTTCCCAGCCCTCGCGCCTCCACTTAGCTTTCAGAGGGCCGAGGGACCGAACCCATCTTCAGCAGAGGAAAACGCCACGTGTGCCAACGGGCATCTTCCCGCGTCGCCGGGTTCCTCTTCAGCGCCTGCAGAAACACGAGAAAGCACACGCTCGCTAAGCCGCGCTGGCACACGGCGCCGCGGGGCAAACGCCGACCCCTTCCGCAACACCCACCTCCTGCTGAGTTCCAGGGCGGTCCGTCAGCGTGTCGTGGCGCGGGCGCGGTCACAAACCCTCATCGCTTGTGACGCCTAAGACGGCGAGAAACAAAGAACTGTAGCTCTTTGAACGAAACCCTGGCCCCACGCTCCTCCTCGCCCCTACCACGGCTCCGTGCTCACCTTGCCAGAGGAGCTGCGCTGCCGATACCCAGCTTCCACTTTGCTTCACGCCTAGAAAAGAGAGAAACGACCAAACTTAGCTAGAGCCACACAGCACAGCTTCCTGCTCCCACCACGCACAGACCCACTTGCTTCCGGCGCTCGGCTCGCCTCCTCCGGCGCTCTTTCGTGCCAAGTTGTCCCTCTGCATCTGAAACCAAGGTATTCAACAAGTTACCCAGGAGCTCATCAACAGCTTGACCATTCCACAGGTCTGCTTTCTATTCAGGAATCCCACAACAAGGTCTAACTGAGTCCCAAAGACCACTGGGGAACGGACTGTCCGCTCCCCTGCCCACGGCTACTCCGTCCCAGATGACCGCACAACCTCTGCCTACGCAGGATAAAATGTCCACAGATCAATCGTGGACTCCTAAACTCAGTCCGCCCGCTCCTAACTCTACACCTCCGGGCAGAGCAGCTCCGAGCCAAACGCGCACGTGCTTAGACAGATGCTCCACACAACATTATAGACGACCCGACAGCAATAACACCAAAAATGCTCCACAACAAAAATGACTCCGAACCAGAGACGGCAACAGCAAAAATAACCTGCGGGGAGGCAGGGGTGAGGCGAGGAGCCTCTACTGCAACCCCAGAAAAAAAAGGAGCCGAACGTCACGGCCCCTTATGAGACGGCAGCTCTGGCGCAAACACGCAGAGACGGCGCAAATACGAGAAGCTGCTACAAGACCTAAAACCTTCAAGATGCTGGGAATAAAGTGCCAGTCCCTTAGACTGGATGGGTAGAGAGCACAGCTGCCGGCACAGCCCAGGACAACGCCACAAACACCCCTGACCAGAAGCAGCCGAATGGCAAGAACCCGCCACGCTTTCGGCTGCCGACACCAGAAAACCAGCGCCCAATCGGCGCTACGCCGATCGGCACCGGCGTTCCAGATGCCGGGATGGCACCCGAGATGCCTTTCGTGCCCCTCGAACGCAACGAGACCCCAGGATCGTCTGACAGGCGCAAGGCAGGCTTCCCGAACTACAGCACAACGCAGACGCAGGCTGGAGCTGCCCTGCCCGGCACACGCTGGCATCGCACGGTAAAGGTCCCCGGGCCCTTCACCCGCGCCAAGGGCACGGTTCCTGGACGGCCCTTGCCCTTAGCAGAGCTAAACCCCCCGTCCCTGCGATTCCCAGCCCCTTCCCAGCCCTCGCGCCTCCACTTAGCTTTCAGAGGGCCGAGGGACCGAACCCATCTTCAGCAGAGGAAAACGCCACGTGTGCCAACGGGCGTCTTCCCGCGTCGCCGGGTTCCTCTTCAGCGCCTGCAGAAACACGAGAAAGCACACGCTCGCTAAGCCGCGCCGGCACACGGCGCCGCGGGGCAAACGCCGACCCCTTCCGCAACACCCACCTCCTGCTGAGTTCCAGGGCGGTCCGGTCAGCGTGTCGTGGCGCGGGCGCGGTCACAAACCCTCATCGCTTGTGACGCCTAAGACGGCGAGAAACAAAGAACTGTAGCTCTTTGAACGAAACCCTGGCCCCACGCTCCTCCTCGCCCCTACCACGGCTCCGTGCTCACCTTGCCAGAGGAGCTGCGCTGCCGATACCCAGCTTTCCACTTTGCTTCACGCCTAGAAAAGAGAGAAACGACCAAACTTAGCTAGAGCCACACAGCACAGCTTCCTGCTCCCACCACGCACAGACCCACTTGCTTCCGGCGCTCGGCTCGCCTCCTCCGTCGCTCTTTCGTGCCAAGTTGTCCCTCTGCATCTGAAACCAAGGTATTCAACAAGTTACCCAGGAGCTCATCAACAGCTTGACCATTCCACAGGTCTGCTTTCTATTCAGGAATCCCACAACAAGGTCTAACTGAGTCCCAAAGACCACTGGGGAACGGACTGTCCGCTCCCCTGCCCACGGCTACTCCGTCCCAGATGACCGCACAACCTCTGCCTACGCAGGATAACATGTCCACAGATCAATCGTGGACTCCTAAACTCAGTCCGCCCGCTCCTAACTCTACACCTCCGGGCAGAGCAGCTCCGAGCCAAACGCGCACGTGCTTAGACAGATGCTCCACACAACATTATAGACGACCCGACAGCAATAACACCAAAAATGCTCCACAACAAAAATGACTCCGAACCAGAGACGGCAACAGCAAAAATAACCTGCGGGGAGGCAGGGGTGAGGCGAGGAGCCTCTACTGCAACCCCAGAAAAAAAAGGAGCCGAACGTCACGGCCCCTTATGAGACGGCAGCTCTGGCGCAAACACGCAGAGACGGCGCAAATACGAGAAGCTGCTACAAGACCTAAAACCTTCAAGATGCTGGGAATAAAGTGCCAGTCCCTTAGACTGGACGGGTAGAGAGCACAGCTGCCGGCACAGCCCAGGACAACGCCACAAACACCCCTGACCAGAAGCGGCCGAAAGGCAAAAACCCAGGCAGAGTTCCAGGGCGGTCCGGTCAGTGTGTCGTGGCGCGGGCACGGTCACAAACCCTCATCGCTTGTGACGCCTAAGACGGCGAGAAACAAAGAACTGTAGTGCTTGTTACAAACCATAAAGTTGCCACTTTCCCCTTCATCACCCACAATACAAAATCACATAGACAATAATGAGCACTCATAATGGTTGTCCGTCGTAGTTCCCTAGCCATTGCTCTCCTTGACGGAGTTCTGGGAGTTAGATTTGAATGATCTACCAGGGTTCACCGCATTCTGCAAAGTTTCTGTGGACAACACACTGTTCTGTGGGTGATCAGGGGGGCCATGAGCCACCCTGTAGCTTGAAAGACACTCTGCGTTATGGTCCTGCTGCTTCCTTCAGAAATGCTAAAACTCCACCTACAGATACGAGATGCTCATCCTAACCCCTGGTAGATAACCTGAGCATCCTAGGAGGAGAGATTATATCAGCAACTTGTTACACACCAATACAAACCAAGAATTAACACCCCATTTTCATTGCAATCAGGAATTTAGAGAAAATGCCAAGTACCAGGAATTCATTCAATAAATGAAAAAGAGTTACAAACATACTTTCAACTACATCTGCTATTGAAACTTTTCTGATCCTGAAGGTCCTACCTCAAACAGACATCTCCACTTCTCCAAACACACCCACCCATGTAGCTTAAACAGCTCAAAAGCTGCTGACTGCTAAAGGAGCAGCAGAGAACCAGCACCCAAGCAGCCCAGGAGCAGAATGAGCTTCCCTGCCTAGGGACTGGGGCTCAAATACCCTGAGGCCCGCCCACCCCTTCCCACAATCCCCTGGGAAAGGGGAGGGGTCAATCACCCCAGGCCCCACCCACCACCCTTATCAAATCACCTGGACCCTCACTGGAAGTGATAGCACCTGCACTCCTGTCGGGCTCTGTCAGACACTGTTGGTTTTTGTGAAGCCCTGTGAGACCTCTTTGGGGTCTGTCAGGCTCTATCAGGTTTTGATGGGGTCTGTAGGGCTCTGTGGAGACCTGTTGGGGTCTGCTGAGCCCTGTCAAGATTTCTCAGGCTCTGTTGAGACCCCCAGGGCTCTGTCATACACACTGATGCTCTATCAGGAACTGACAAGATTTGTCAGGCCCTGACAGGTCCTGTTGGGATCTGTCAAGCTTTGTCAGGCTCTGTGAGGATCTGTCAAGCTCTCTCAGGCCCTGCCTGGCTCTGTTGGTCTTTCTTGAGCTTTGTCTGCCCCTGTCATGCCCTGTCAGGTACATGGCTCGGCAGCGGAGGGGAAGGAGTTGTAGGTCTGTAGGCCACACCCCCTGCAGGGAGCCCACCAATGGGGGTGGAAGTGTGGGTCAAGTGGGAGGAGCCCAGCTGGGAGGGTGGGGTGCTTGGAAAGGGAGTGGGCCTGGTTGGGGCACACCCCTTCAAGAAGGCACATTGGGGAGAGCTTGGGAGGGAGGTGGGGTTGGCAGTGGCCCTGCTCACATCTTCAGCCCCACCCTCAACCCTAAACCCCACCCCCAAATCCTTCACTGGAAATGGAACAAACCACATGCTTAAGGTTTTTTTACATTATTTAATTTTATTGGGTGAGAATTGGCCCCAAAAGCAGGTTAAAAATCCCCCAACATGGCCCTGGGGGAGCAATGTCAGGATGGCAGCGGCACAGCGCTGATCTTTTCCAAGATGGCCATCAGGGGTAAACAGAGTCACAGGCCCCACCACCCACCTTGGGCCCCACCCCAGAATGGCTGCCCTAGGCAGGCCCCGCCCACCTCAGCCCCACCCTTCCAGCACAGGCTTAGCAGCCATGACAGTCATGGCCCCGCCCACCAGCAGGGACACAGCAGCCGAGATGGCCACGCCCATCAGGGCAGCCATCTTCTTCCCATGGGCAGGGTGCAGGGCCACAGGGCCAGCCAATGGGAGCAGCCAATACAGCCGGGAGCTGCCGCCTGAGCACGGCGCAGACCTACAGCCCCTCCGGCAGTGCCAGCATGGCTGCCAGCCCTCCCCCCGGCCCCAACCATCTTGGATTCCAAGCAGGGTGGAGCCCAGCAGCCATGCTGTCCTCATTTTGTTGTGCACAGGGCCCCGTGCAGCATCGTAACCCAGGACATCTGGTGGGGTGAGGGGACCCAGGAATGTCGATCTATGGGCGGAATGCAGAAGCTGTGGGATGCTACATATCAGTGGGGCAGAGTGCTGAAAGTATATGGTGCTGCAGAGCAGTGCTGTGGATGTATAGGGCAGACCAGATGTGTGGGGCACTGTGGGGCACTGCTGTGGGTCTATGGGGCAGGGTACAGGAGCTACAGTGTGCTATAGGGCAGAACTGCTGGCCTATGGGCTAGTGGGAAGAAGCTATGGTGTTTTCTGGGACAGTGTTGTTGATCTATAGGGCAGAGGAACTATGGGGTGCTGTAGGGTTACACTGTGGGTCTATAGGGCAGAGTGAACAAGATATGGGGTGCTGTGGGACAGCACTGTGTGTCTACAGGGCAGAGTGGAGATACAGGGTGCTGTGGAGCAGTGCTGTCCATTTATGTGGCAGAGTAAAAGCAGCTATGGGGTGCAGTGACTCTATAGGGCAGAGGGGCTATGAGCTGCTGTGGGTCACTGTGTGGGTCACTCACCTGTAGGGGGTTCACCCTCTTCAGGGGTGTTTCACCCCACAACCACCCCATTGACCCCACAGCCCCCTGACCCCCACACCGCCCCATAGACCCTTGTGACCCACCCATAGTGGGCAGTGCAGGCGTAGTCAGGAGGGAAGGGTGGTCAGGTGGACAGAGGTGTAGGGTGCTGTGGGGCAGCACTTTGCACCAATGGGGCAGAACGCAGCACCTACAGGCTGCTGTGGGGCAGCTCTCTGGGTCTAAGGGGCAGAGTAGAGTCCTGTGGGGCAGCACTGTGGGTCTATGGGGAAGAGTAGAGTCACTATGGGGTACTGTGGGGCACTCCTGTGGATGTATGGGGCAGAGTACAGGAGCTATATGGTGCTGTTGGGCAGTACTGGGCATCTACAGAGCAGAGTGCAGGAGCCATGGGGTGCTGTGGGGCACTCCTGTGGATATATGGGGCAGAGTACAGGAGTTATACGGTGCTGTGGGGCAGTACTGGGCATCCATGGGGCAGAGTGCAGGAGCAATGGGGAGTTGTGAGGCAGTGTTGTGGGTCTATGGGGCAGTGTAGGAGCTATGGGGCATTGTGGGGCAGTACAGTGGGTCTATAGGCCAGATGAGCTATAGGGTGCTGTGGGACAGCACTGTGGATCTGTGGGGCAGAGTACAGGAGCTATAGGGTGCTGTGGGGCAGAGTGGAAGACATATGAGGTACTCTGTGGCACTGCTGTAGACATATGGGGCAGAGTGGAGAAGCCATGGGGTGCTGTGGGATAACAAGCAGGAGCTATAGGGTGCTGTGGGGCAGTGTTGTGGATCCATACGGCAGAGTGGAGGTGCTATGGGGCACTGTGGGTCAGCGTGTGGTTCACTCACCTGCAGGGCGTTCAGCCTCTTCAGGGGTGTTTCACCCCACAACAACCCCATAGACCCCACAGCCCCCCTGACCCCTACACCGCCCCATAGACCCTTGTGATCCCCCCCCCCCGCCCCATCCCCGCCATGGTGTGCAGTGGAGATGTGGCCAGCCGGAGGAGGTGGCGGGGGGTCTCACGGTCAGCAGGAGTGCAGTGGGAGGGCACGCGGTCAGCCGGGGGGCCAGGGGGCCACAGTCAGCCGGAGTTGGGGTGGGCACGCGGTCAGCCGGAGTTGGGGGGGGGGGGTGTCCATCAGCCGGGGGGGGGGGGAGGGGGGGGCACGCGGCCAGCCAGAGTTGGGGAGGCGGTCAGCCGGAGCGGGGGGCGTGGTCAGCCGGAGGGGGCGTGGCCAGGCTGCCTTCACTGTTCTCTGCGCAGGAGCTGCAGTGGGAAAGGGAAGGAAAGGGCCGTTATTTGTGTCACAGACCTGGGAAACAGCCCCAAATCCCCCCGCTTCAACATTAACCGAGTGAGCAAATTAACTGCCAAAAAAATGGATCTTGAAAGCTTCTTTGAGCACAAAGTATCCTAAAAACAGCCCCAAAATGAAGTAAATTGAATTTGAGATCAAATAGCCTTAAAAATATCAAAAACCCGCCCAAATATGGTCCCTCACAGCTTTATATAATAAGATATATATGTAAAAATAGATTAGATACATTACATAGTAATTATATATATTTATATAATATATATTAATATCTAATGAATATCATTATTACAATAGTATGTTATAGATATCATCATTATATTATGCCATTATATATTAATTATAAATTACATTAAATAATATCAACGAATATTAGTTGATCAGTTAATTATATCAGATTATATATTATATATATTTCTACTACTCATCATATTATATCATTTATAGTAGTATATTACTATATTGATTTTATCTATATATTTAATATTAAATTAAAATTAATTTTAATAATTTAAATTAAATTAAAATATATAAATAATTTTTAAAATACAATGTAAACGATTAAGTGGGTTTAGGGAGGCGGCGACCAATCAGCCCCTTTCTCTCCTCAGAGGCAGCGACCAATCAGCGCCTTTCTCTCCTCAGAGGCAGCGACCAATCAGCGCCTTTCTCCCCTCAGACGCAGCGACCCATCAGCGCCTTTCTCTCCCTTGGAGACAGTCGAGCGGGGCTGAGCCGGGGGAGGCTTTCCCGCCAGACGGCACCGGCCAATCAGCGAGCGTCTCCTCGGCCCCCTCAGCGTGAGGGGAGAACGGGACGGGGGAGACAAAATGGCGGCGGGTTAAAAAAGCCGAATATGTTCCCGCTTAAATATAAATTCAGTAAATTATAAATAAATAGATAGATTTTTTAAAGCTTTTTTTGGGGCACAAATCAGCACCAGATCTGGGACCCCCCAGCTCTAGACACGTTCAATAAAGTGAATTCAGCCCTAAAACCCCCTCAGAAAGCAACGAAATGCCCCTCCCGAGTTTAAACACAATAACTTACACACTTATTTCAACAACTATTGCAATTATTTTAACAATTAATAATTTAAATAATTAAGCGGCTTTAGGAGCCTCAGAACTGCCAAAATGCTCAAAAAACCCTCATAAAACCTCAAAAAGCCCCGTTTAAATATAATAATTTAAATTAATAAGCGGTTAAAAGGAAAAAACGGATTTGGACTCGCAATCCTGGGAAACAGCCCCAAATCTCCCCCCGGGATTTAAATATTAATCTATTGTATAAATTCTTATCAATAAGTAGATTCAAAAAACTTTAAAGTCGCAAATCGGCCCCCTCAAACTTTAAATGCATTAAATAAACCTTTTTAGAAGCCGATTTAGACCCAAACGGCCCCAAAGTGGGGCCAGCGTCTTCAGGGGCCTCGAACCGCCCGCACAGCAGCTCAGTGAAATGAAACCGCGAAAAGCGCCGTTGAAGTGCCAGAGTTTAAATAAATCGGCGTTTTTTAAAAGCCGAATTGGGCTGTAAAACCCTTCTTTCTTCTTTCTTTCTATCTTTCTTTCTTTCTGTCTTTCTTTCATTTTAATTTTTTTTTTCTTTCTTTTCTCTTTCTCTCTTCTTTCTATCTTTCTTTTTTCTATCTTTCTTTTTCTTTAGTTTCTTTCTTTCTTTCCTTCTTCTTTCTTTTTTCTTTCTTTTGTATTTTTTCCTTTTTTCTTTCTTTCTTTCTTCTTTCTTTCTTTCTTCTTTCTTCTTTCTTTCTTCTTTCATTCTTCTTTCTTTCTTTCTTTCTTTCTTTCTTTCTTTCTTTCTTTCTTTCTTTCTTTCTTTCTTTCTTTCTTTCCTACTTTCTTTCCTACTTTCTTTCTTCCTTTCTTGCCTAATTTCTTTCCTACTCTCTATATTTCTTTCTTTCTTTCTTCTTTCTCTCTTTCTTTCTATTTCTTTTTTAATTTCTTACTTTCTTTTTCTTTCTTTCTTTTACCTTTCGTCTTTCTTTCTTTTTTTCTTTCTTTCTTTTTCTTTCTTTCCTCCTTATTTCTTTCTTCTCTTTCTTTCTTTCTTTCTTTTTTAATTTCTAACATTCTTATTTTTTCTTTTTTTCTTTTTCCTTTCTTTCGTCTTTCTTTCTTTCTTTTTTCTTTCTTTCATCTTTCTTTCTTTCTTTTTTCTTTCTTTCCTCTTTCTTTCTTTATTCTATTTCTTTCTTTTTTTAAATTTCTTCCTTTCTTTCTTTTTTTTTCTTTCTTCTTTCTTTCTCTCTTTCTTTCTTTTTTTCTTTCTTATTTCTTTATTTCTTTGTTTCTTTCCTTTTTCTTTCTTCTTTCTTCTTTTTTCTTTTTTTTCTTCTTTTTTTCTTCTTTCATTATTTATTCTTTCTTCTTTCTATCTCTTTCTTTCTTTCTTTCTTTCTTTCTTTCTTTCTTTTCTTTCTTTCTTTTCTTTCTTTCTTCTTCTTTTCTTTCTTTCTTCTTTCTTTCTTCTTTCCTTCTTCTTTCTTCCTTCTTTCTTTCTTTCTTTCCTCTTTCTTTCTTCTTTCTTTCTTTCTTCTTTCTTATATCTTTCTTTTTTCTTCTTTCTTTCTTCCTTCTTTCTTTCTTTCTTCTTTCTTTCTTTCTTTCTTCTTTCTTCTTCTTTCCTTTCTTTCTTTCTTTCTTCTTTCTTTCTTCTTTCCTTCTTCTTTCTTTCTTCTTACTTTCTTTCCTCTTTCTTTCTTCTTTCTTTCTTTCTTCTTTCTTATATCTTTCTTTTTTCTTATATCTTTCTTCTTTCTTCTTCTTCTTTCTTTCTTTCTTCTTCTTTCTTTCTTCCTTTCTTCTTTCTTCTTCTTTCCTCTTTCTTTCTTTCTTCTTTCTTTCTTACTTCTTTCTTATTTCTTTCTTCATTAATCTTTCTTTCTTCTCTCTTTCTTTCTTTCTTCTTTCTTTCTTCTCTTTCTTCTTTCTTCTTTCTTTCTTCTTTCTTTCTGCTTTCTTTCTTCTTTCTTTCTTTCTGCTTTCTTTCTTCTTTCTCTCTGTCTTCTTTCTTTCTTCTTTCTTTCTACTTTCTTTCTTCTTTCATTTTCTTTCTTTCTTCTTTCTTTCTTACTTCTTTCTTTCTTCCTTCTTTCTTATTTCTTTCTTCTTTCTCCTTTCTTTCTTCTTCTCTCTTCTTTCTTTATTCTTTTATTCTTCTTTCTTTCTTCTTCCCCTCTGCCTTCTTTCTCTCTTCTTTCTTTCTACTTTCTTTCTTCTTTCTTTCTCCTTTCTTTCTTCTTTCTTTCTTCTTTCTTCTTTCTTTCTTCTTTCATTTTTCTTTCTTTCTTCTTTCTTTCTTACTTCTTTCTTTCTTCCTTCTTTCTTATTTCTTTCTTCTTTCTTCTTTCTTTCTTCTTTCTCTCTTCTTTCTTTATTACTTTTATTCTTCTTTCTTTCTTCTTCCCCTCTGCCTTCTTTCTCTCTTCTTTCTTTCTCCTTTCTTTCTTCTTCTCTCTTCTCCTTTCTTTCTTCTTTCTTTCTTCTTTCTTTCTTCTTTCTTTCTTTCTTCTTCTTTCTTACTTCTTTCTTTCTTATTTCTTTCTAATTTCTTTCTTCTTTCTTCTTCTCTTCTTTCTTTCTTCTTTCTTTATTCGTTCTTTCTTCTTTCTTTCTTCTTCCCTCTTCCTTCTTTCTCTCTTCTTTCTTTCTTCTTTCTTTCTTCTTTCTTTCTTCTTTCTTTCTTCTTCTTTCTTTCTTCTTTCTTCTTTCTTTCTTCTTATTTCTTTCTTCTTAATTTCTTTCTTTCATTCTTCTTTCTTTGTTCTTTCTTTCTTCTTCTTTCTTCTTTCTTTCTCTTTTTCTTTCTTCTTTCTTTCTTCTTTCTTCTTTCTTTCTTTCTTCTTTCTTTCTTCTTTCTTTCTGCTTTCTTTCTTCTTTCTTTCTTTCTGCTTTCTTTCTTCTTTCTCTCTGTCTTCTTTCTTTCTTCTTTCTTTCTTCTTCCTTTCTTCTTTCTTTCTTCTTTCATTTTTCTTTCTTTCTTCTTTCTTTCTTACTTCTTTCTTTCTTCCTTCTTTCTTATTTCTTTCTTCTTTCTTCTTTCTTTCTTCTTTCTCTCTTCTTTCTTTATTCTTTTATTCTTCTTTCTTTCTTCTTCCCCTCTGCCTTCTTTCTCTCTTCTTTCTTTCTTCCTTCTTTCTTCTTTCTTGCTTCTTTCTTTCTTCTTTCTTTCTTACTTCTTTCTTTCTTATTTCTTTCTAATTTCTTTCTTCTTTTTTCTTTCTTCTTTCTTTCTTCTTTCTTTATTCGTTCTTTCTTCTTTCTTTCTTCTTCCCCTCTTCCTTCTTTCTCTCTTCTTTCTTTCTTCTTCTTTCTTCTTTCTTTCTTCTTCTTCTTTCTTCTTCTTTCTTCTTTCTTCTTTCTTCTTTCTTTCTTCTTTATTTCTTTCTTCTAATTTCTTTCTTTCATTCTTCTTTCTTTGTTCTTTCTTTCTTCTTTCTTTCTTCTTTTTTCTTTCTTCTTTCTTTCTTCTTTCTTCTTTCTTTCTTTCTTCTCTCTTTCTTCTTTCTTTCTGCTTTCTTTCTTCTTTCTTTCTTTCTGCTTTCTTTCTTCTTTCTCTCTGTCTTCTTTCTTTCTTCTTTCTTCTTCTTCCTTTCTTCTTTCTTTCTTCTTTCATTTTTCTTTCTTTCTTCTTTCTTTCTTACTTCTTTCTTTCTTCCTTCTTTCTTATTTCTTTCTTCTTTCTTCTTTCTTTCTTCTTTCTCTCTTCTTTCTTTATTCTTTTATTCTTCTTTCTTTCTTCTTCCCCTCTGCCTTCTTTCTCTCTTCTTTCTTTCTTCCTTCTTTCTTCTTTCTTGCTTCTTTCTTTCTTCTTTCTTTTTTCTTTCTTTCTTCTTTCTTTCTTACTTCTTTCTTTCTTATTTCTTTCTAATTTCTTTCTTCTTCTTCTTTCTTTCTTCTTTCTTTATTCTTTCTTTCTTCTTTCTTTCTTCTTCCCTCTTCCTTCTTTCTCTCTTCTTCTTCTTCTTTCTTTCATCTTTCTTTCTTCTTTCTTTCTTCTTTCTTTCTTTCTTCTTTCTTTCTTCTTTCTTTCTTCTTTCTTTCTTCTTTCTTTCTTCTTTATTCTTTCTTCTTAATTTCTTTCTTTCATTCTTCTTCTTTCTTTCTTTCTTCTTTCTTTCTTCTTTCTTTCTTCTTTCTTTCTTCTTTCTTCTTCTTTCTTTCTTCTTTCTTTT
>NW_027043599.1:0-65732 GCF_036013475.1 Columba livia | reverse complement strand
AAGTAAGAAAGAAGTAAGAAAGAAGTTAGAAAGAAGTAGAAGAAGTAAGAAAGAAGTAGGAAAGAAGTAAGAAAGAGAGAAGAGAGAAAGAAGAAAGACAGTAGAAAGAAAGAAAGAAAGAAAGAAGAAAGAAAGAAATAAAGAAGAAGGAAAGAAGAAAGAAAGAAGAAAGAGAGAGAAAGAAAGAAAGAAAAAGAAAGAAGATAGAAAGAAGAAAGAAAGAAGAAAGAAAGAAGAAAGAAGAAGAGAGAACAAAGAAAGAAGAAAGAAAGAAGAAAGAG
The DNA here is from genome assembly GCF_036013475.1 of Columba livia. Taxonomy (NCBI): domain Eukaryota; kingdom Metazoa; phylum Chordata; class Aves; order Columbiformes; family Columbidae; genus Columba; species Columba livia. The sequence goes on along the minus strand of NW_027043599.1, from coordinate 65,451 downwards.
AGAAGAAAGAGAGAAGAAAGAAAGAAGAAATTAGAAAGAAAGAAGAAAGAAGAAGAAGATAAGAAAGAAAGAAGAAAGAAGAGAGAAGAAAGAAAGAAGAAAGAAAGAAAGAAGAGAAGAGAAAGAGAGAAGAAAGAAAGAAGAAGAAATTAGAAGAAGAAAGAAGAAAGAAAGAAAGAAAGAAAGAAGAAAGAAGAAAGAAGAAAGAAGAAGAAGAAAGAAGAATCCCTCCTCTCTCCTCCCTCCCTCATCCCTCTCCCTCCTACTCCTCCCTCCCTAAGAAAGAAAGAAGAAATTAGAAAGAAATAAGAAAGAAAGAAAAGAAAGAAAGAACAAAGAATGAAGAAAGAAAGAAGAAAGAAGAAGAAAGAAAGAAAGAAGAAAGAAAGAAAGAAGAAAGAAAGAAGAAAGAAAGAAGAAAGAAAGAAGTTAGAAAGAAGTAAGAAAGAAGTAAGAAGAATAATAAGAAAGAAGAGAAGAAGAAGAAGAAGAGAGAAAGAAAGAAAGAAAGAAAGAAGTAAGAAAGAAGTAAGAAGAAGTAAGAAATAAGAAGAAGAAGTAGAATGAATAAGAAGAAAGAGAGAAAGAGAGAGAAGAAGAGAAAGAAAGAAAGAAGTAAGAAGTAAGAAGAAGAAAGAAAGAAGTAAGAAAGAAGTAAGAAAGAAGTAAGAAAGAAGAAAGAAGAAAGAAAGAAGAAAGAAGAGATGAAAGAAGAAGAAGAGAAGAAAGAAAGAAGAAAGAAAGAAGAAAGAGAAGAAGAGAGAAAGAAGAAAGAAGAAGAAAGAAAGAAGAAGAGTAAGAAAGAAGTAAGAAAGAAGTAAGAAGAAGTAGAAAGATGTAGAAAGAAGTAAGAAAGAAGTAAGAAAGAAGTAAGAAAGATGTTAGAAAGAAGTAAGAAAGAAGTAAGAAAGAATAAGAAGAAGTAGAAAGAAGTAAGAAAGAAGTAAGAAAGAAGTAAGAAAGAAGTAAGAAAGAAGTAAGAAAGAAGTAAGAAAGAAGTAAGAAGAAGTAAGAGTAAGAAAGAAGTAAGAAAGAAGAAGTAAGATTAGAAAGTAGAAGATGAAGTAAGAAAGAGTTAGAAAGTAAGAAAGAAGTAGAAAGAAGTTAGAAAGTAAGAAATAAGTAAGAAAGAAGTAAGAAAGAAGTAGAAAGAAAGAAGTAAGAAAGAAGAAAGAAAGAAGTAGAAAGAAGTAAGAAAGTAGTGATAAAAAGTAAGAAAGAAGAAGAAAGAAGTAAGAAAGAAGAAAGAAAGAAGTAAGAAAGAAGTAAGAAAGAAGTAGAAAGAAGTAAGAAAGAAGTAAGAAAGAAGTAAGAAAAAGAAAGAAAGAAGTAAAGAAGTAGAAAGAAGTAAGAAAGAAGTAAGAAGAAAGAAAGAAAGAAAGAAGAAGAAAGAAGAAGAAAGAAAGAAGTTAGAAAGAAGTAAGAAGAATAAGAAAGAAAGAAGAAAGAAAGAAGAAAGAAAGAAGAAAGAATAGAAAGAAAGAAGAAAGAAAGAAGAAAGAAAGAAAGAAAGAAGAAGAAAGAAAGATTAGAAAGAAAGAAGAAAGAAATAAGAAAGAAAGAAGAAAGAAAGAAGAGAAGAAGAAGAAAGAAGAAGAAAGCAGAAAGATAGAGAGAGAAGAAAGAATAAAGAAAGTAGAAAGAAAGAAGAAGAAGAAGAAGAAAGAAGAAAGAAGAAGAAAGAAGAAAGAAAGAAAAAGAAAGAAGATAGAAAGAAGAGAAGAAAGAAAGAAAGAAGAAGAAGAAAGAGAAAGAAAGAAAGAAAGAAAGAAGAAAGAAAGAAGAAAGAGAGAAGAAAGAGAGAAGAAAGAAAGAAGAAATTAGAAAGAAAGAAGAAAGAAAGAAGAAAGAAAGAAAGAAGAAAGAAAAAGAAAGAAAGAAGAAAGAAAGAGAGAAGAAAGAAAGAAGAAAGAAAGAAGAAATAAAGAAGAAAGAAAGAAAGAAGGAAATAAGAATTTAGAAGGAAATAAGAAAGAAGAAAGAAAAGAAAGAAAGAAGAAAGAAAGAAGAAAGAAAGCAGAAAGATAGAGAGAAGAAAGAAAGAATAAAGAAAGTAGAAAGAAAGAAAGAAAGAAGAAAGAAAGAAAGAATAAATAAAGAAGAAAGAAAGAAGAAAGAAAGAAGAAAGAAAGAAGAAAGAAAGAAGAGAGAAAGAAAGAAGAAAGAAAGAAGAAAGAAAGAAGAAAGAAAGAAGAAAGAAAGAAGAAAGAAAGAAAGAATTAAGGAAGAAGTAAGAAAGAAGTAAGAAAGAAGTAAGAAAGAATAAGAAGAAAGAAGAAAGAAGAAAGAAGAAAGGAAGAAAGAAGAAAGAAAGGAAGAAAGAGTAAGAAAGAAGTAAGAAAGAAGTAAGAAAGAAGTAAGAAAGAAGTAAGAAAGAAAGAAGAAAGAAAGAAGAAAGAAAGAAGAAAGAGAGAAGAAAGAAAGAAGAAAGAAAGAAGAAAGAGAGAAGAAGAGAGAAGAGAGAAGAAAGAAAGAAGTAAGAAAGAAGTAAGAAGAAGAAAGAAAGAAGTAAGAAAGAAGTAAGAAAGAAGTAAGAAAGAAGAAGAAAGAAAGAAGAAAGAAAGAAGAAAGAAAGAAAGAAGTTAGAAAGAAGTAAGAAATAAGAAAGAAAGAAGAAAGAAAGAAGAAAGAGAGAAAGAAGTAAGAAAGAAGTAAGAAAGAAGAAAGAAGAAAGAGAGAAAGAAAGAAGTAAGAAAGAACTAAGAAATAAGTAAGAAAGAAGTATGAAATAAGTAAGAAAGAAAGAAGAAAGAAAAAAGAAAGAAAGAAGAAAGAAAGAAGAAAGAAAGAAGAAAGAAAGAAGAAGAAAGAAGAAGAAAGAAGAAAGAAAGAAGAAAGAAAGAAGAAAGAATGAAGAAAGAAAGAAGAAAGAAAGAAGAAAGAAAGAAGAAAGAAAGAAGAAAGAAAAAAGAAGAAAGAAGTAAGAAAGAAAGAAAGAAGAAAGAAAGAAGAAAGAAAGAAGAAAGAAAGAAAGAAGTTAGAAAGAAGTAAGAAATAAGAAAGAAAGAAGAAAGAAAGAAGAACGAAAGAAAGAAGTAAGAAAGAAGTAAGAAAGAAGAAAGAAGAAAGAGAGAAAGAATCAAGTTAGAAAGAAGTAAGAATAAGAAAGAAATAAGAAAGAGAGAAGAAAGAAGAAAGAAGTAAGAAAGAAGAAGGAAAGAAAGAAGTAAGAAAGAAAGAAGAAGAAAGAATGAAGAAAGAAAGAAGAAAGAAAGAAGAAAGAAACAAGAAAGAAAGAAGAAAGAAAGAAGAAAGAGAGAAGAAAGAGAGAAGAAAGAAAGAAGAAAGAAAGAAAGAAAGAACAAAGAAAGAACGAAGAAATTAGAAAGAAAATAGAAAGAAAGAAGAAATAAAGAAAGAAACAAGAAAAATGGAGAAAGAAAGAAGAAAGAAAGAAGTAAGAAAGAAGAAAGAAAGAAGAAAGAAAAAAGAAGAAAGAAGTAAGAAAGAAAGAAAGAAGAAAGAAAGAAGAAAGAAAGAAGAAAGAAAGAAAGAAGTTAGAAAGAAGTAAGAAATAAGAAAGAAAGAAGAAAGAAAGAAGAACGAAAGAAGAAGTAAGAAAGAAGTAAGAAAGAAGAAAGAAGAAAGAGAGAAAGAATCAAGTTAGAAAGAAGTAAGAAATAAGAAAGAAATAAGAAAGAGAGAAGAAAGAAAGAAAGAAGTAAGAAAGAAGAAGGAAAGAAAGAAGTAAGAAAGAAAGAAAGAAGAAAGAATGAAGAAAGAAAGAAGAAAGAAAGAAGAAAGAAACAAGAAAGAAAGAAGAAAGAAAGAAGAAAGAGAGAAGAAAGAGAGAAGAAAGAAAGAAGAAAGAAAGAAAGAAAGAACAAAGAAAGAACGAAGAAATTAGAAAGAAAATAGAAAGAAAGAAGAAATAAAGAAAGAAACAAGAAAAATGGAGAAAGAAAGAAGAAAGAAAGAAGTAAGAAAGAAGTAAGAAAGAAGTAAGAAAGAAAGAAGAAAGAAGTAAGAAAGAAGAAGAAAGAAGAAATAAAGAAGTTAGAAAGAAGAAAGAAAGAAGTTAGAAAGAAGAAAGAAGTAAGAAAGAAGTAAGAAAGAAGTAAGAAAGAAAGTAGAAAGAAAGAAGAAAGAAAGAAGAGAGAAGAAAGAAGTAAGAAAGAAGTAAGAAAGAAGTAAGAAAGAAAGAAGAAAGAAAGAAGAAAGAAAGAAGAAAGAAAGAAAGAAAGAAAGAAAGAAGGAAGAAAGAAAGAAAGAAAGAAGAAAGAAAGAAGAAAGAAGAAAGAAGTAAGAAAGAAGTAAGAAAGAATTAAGAAAGAAAGAACAAAGAAGAAGAAAGAAGAAAGAAAGAAAGAAGAAAGAAAGAAGAAGGAAAGAAGAAAGAAAGAAGAAAGAAAGAAGAAAGAAAGAGAGAAGAAACAAAGAAGAAAGAAAGAAGAAAGAAAGAAGAAAGAAAGAGAGAAGAAAGAAAGTAGAAAGAAAGTAGAAAGAAAGAAAAAAGAAGAAAGAAAGAAGAAAGAAAGAAGAAAGAAAGATGAAAGAAAGAAGAAAGAAATAAGAAAGAAAGAAAGAAGAAAGAAAGAAGAAAGAAAGAAGAAAGAAAGAAGAAAGAAAGAAGAAAGAAAGAAAGAAGAAAGAAAGAAGAAAGAAGAAGAAAGAAAGAAGAAAGAAAGAGAGAAGAAAGAAAGAAGAAAGCAAGAAGAAAGTGAGAAGAAAGAGAGAAGAAAGAAAGAAGAAATTAGAAAGAAAGAAGAAAGAAAGAAGAAAGAAAAAAGAAATAAAGAATAAAGAAAGAAGAAAGAAAGAAGAAGGAAAGAAGAAGAAAGAAGAATGAAATAAAGAAAAAAGAAAGAAGAAAATTAGAAAGAAATAAGAAAGAAAGAAGAAAGAAGAAGAAAGAAGAGAAGAAAAACAAATAAAGAAGAAAGAAAGAATAAAGAAAGAAGAAAGAAAGAAAGAAGAAAGAAAGAAGAAAGAAAGAAGAAAGAAAGAAAGAATTAAGGAAGAATTAAGAGAGAAGTAAGAAAGAAGTAAGAAAGAATTAAGAAAGAAAGAAGAAAGAAGAAAGAAGAAAGAAGAAAGAAAGAAAGAAAGAAGTAAGAAAGAAGAAAGAAAGAAGAAAGGAAGAAAGAAGTAAGAAGAAGTAAGAAAGAAGAAAGAAGAAGAGAGAAAGAAAGAAGTAAGGAAGAACTAAGAAATAAGTAAGAAAGAAGTATGAAATAAGTAAGAAAGAAAGAAGAAAGAAAGAAGAAAGAAAGAAGAAAGAAAGAATTAAGAAAGAAGAAGGAAAGAAAGAAGAAAGAAAGAAGAAAGAAAGAAGAAAGAAAGAAGAAAGAAATAATAAAGAAAGAAGAAAGAAAGAGAGAAGAAAGAAAGAGGAAAGAATGAAGAAAGAAAGAAGAAAGAAAGAAGAAAGAAAGAAGAAGAAAGAAAGAAGAAAGAAGTAAGAAAGAAAGAAAGAAGAAAGAAAGAAGAAAGAAAGAAGAAAGAGAGAAGAAAGAAAGAAGAAAGAAAGAAGAAAGATGAAGAAAGAAAGAAAGAAAGAACAAGAAAGAACGAGAAAGAAAGAAGAAAGAAGAAAGAAAGAATAAAGAAGAAAGAAGAAAGAAAGAAGAAAGAAAGTAGAAAAAAGAAAGAAGAAGAAAAAAGAAAGAAGAAAGAAGTAAGAAAGAAGAAAGAAGAAAGAAAGAAGAAAGAAAGAAAGAAGTAAGAAAGAAGTGAGAAAGGAAGAAAGAAGAAAGAAAGAATAAAGAAAGAAAGAAGTAAGAAATAAGAAAGAAAGAAGAAAGAAAGAAGAAGAAAGAAAGAAGTTAGAAAGAAGTAAGAAATAAGAAAGAAATAAGAAAGAAAGAAGAAAGAAGGAAAGAAGTAAGAAAGAAGAAGGAAAGAAAGAAGTAAGAAAGAAGGAAAGAAGAAATAATAAAGAAAGACAGAGAAAGAAAGAAGAAAGAAAGAAGAAAGAAAGAAGAAAGAGAGAAGAAAGAGAGAAGAAAGAAAGAGGAAAGAAAGAGGAAATAAGAAAGAAAGAAAGAACAAAGAAAGAACGAAGAAAGAAAGAAGAAAGAAGAAAGAAAGAATAAAGAAAAAGAAGGAAGAAAGAAGAAAGAAAGTAGAAACAAAGAAAGAAAGAAGAAAGAAAGAAAGAAGTAAGAAAGAAGAAGCAATAAGAAAGAAAGAAGTAAGAAAGAAGTAAGAAAGAAGTTAGAAAGAAGTAAGAATGAGAAAGAAGTAAGAAAGAAGAAAGAAAGAAAGAAGAAAGAAAGAAGAAAGAAAGAAGAAAGAAAGAAGAAAGAAAGAGAAGGAAAGAAGAAAGAAAGAGAGAAGAAGAAAGAAGAAGGAAAGAAGAAAGAAAGAAGAAAGAAAGAGAGAAGAAGAAAGAAGAAAGAAAGTAGAAAGAAAGAAAAGAAAGAAGAAAGAAAGAAGAAAGAAAGAGAGAAGAAAGAAAGAAGAAATAAAGAACAAAGAAATAAGAAAATAAGAAGAAAGAAAGAGAAAAGAAAGAAAGAAGAAAGAAAGAAGAAAGAAAGAAGAAAGGAAGAAAGAAGTAAGAAAGAAGTAAGAAAGAAGAAAGAAGAAAGAGAGAAAGAAAGAAGTAAGAAAGAACTAAGAAATAAGTAAGAAAGAAGTATGAAATAAGTAAGAAAGAAAGAAGAAAGAAAGAAGAAAGAAAGAAGAAAGAAAGAAAGAAGTAAGAAAGAAGAAGGAAAGAAAGAAGAAAGAAAGAAGAAAGAAAGAAGAAAGAAAGAAGAAAGAAATAATACATAAAGAAGAAAGAAAGAGAGAAGAAAGAAAGAGGAAAGAATGAAGAAAGAAAGAAGAAAGAAAGAAGAAAGAAAGAAGAAAGAAAGAAAGAAGAAAGAAGTAAGAAAGAAAGAAAGAAGAAAGAAGAAGAAGAAAGAAGAAAGAGAGAAGAAAGAAAGAAGAAAGAAAGAGAAAGATGAAAGAAAGAAAGAAAGAAAGAACAAAGAAAGAACGAAGAAAGAAAGAAGAAAGAAGAAAGAAAGAATAAGAAGAAGAACGAAAGAAAGAAAGAAAGAAAGAAAAGAAAAAAGAAAAAGAAGAAGAAAAAAAGAAAGAAGAAAGAAGTAAGAAAGAAAGAAAGAAGAAGAAAGAAGAAGAAAGAAGTAAGAAAGAAGTGAGAAAGAAGATGTAAAGAAAGAAGTAAGAAAGAAAGAAAGAAGAAAGAATGAAGAAAGAAAGAAGAAAGAAAGAAAGAAAGAAAGAAGAAAGAAAGAAGAAAGAGAGAAGAAAGAAAGAAGAAAGAAAGAAGAAAGAAGAAAGATGAAAGAAAGAAGAAAGAAAGAAAGAAAGAACAAAGAAAGAACGAAGAAAGAAAGAAGAAAGAAGAAAGAAAGAATAAAGAAGACAGAAGAAAGAAAGAAGAAAGAAAGTAGAAAAAAGAAAGAAAGAAGAAAGAAAGAAAGAAAGAAGAAAGAAAGAAGAAAGAAAGAATAAGAAAGAAGTAAGAAAGAAAGAACAAAGAAAGAAGAAAGAAGAAAGAAAGTAAGAAGAAAGAAAGAAGAAGGAAAGAAGAAAGAAAGAAGAAAGAAAGAAGAAAGAAAGAGAGAAGAAAGAAAGAGGAAAGAAAGAAGAAAGAAAGAAGAAAGAAAGAGAGGAGAAAGAAAGAAGAAAGAAAGTAGAAAGAAAGAAAGAAAGAAGAAAGAAAGAAGAAAAGAAGAAAGAAAGAAAGAAAGAAGTAAGAAAGAATTAAGAAAGAAGTAAGAAAGAAGTACGAAAGAAAGAAGAAAGAAAGAAGAAGAAAGAAGAAAGAGAGAAGAAAGAAAGAACAAAGGAGAAGAAAGAGAGAGGAAAGAGAGAAGAAAGAAGAAGTAAGAAAGAAGTAAGAAAGAGAAAAAAGAAGTAAGAAAGAAGTAAGAAAGAAAGAAGAAAGAAAGAAGAAAGAAAGAAGAAAAAGAAGAAAGAAAGAAAGAAGTTAGAAAGAAGTAAGAAATAAGAAAGAAAGAAGAAAGAAAGAAGAAAGGAAGAAAGAAGTAAGAAAGAAGTAAGAAAGAAGAAGAAGAAAGAGAGAAAGAAAGAAGTAAGAAAGAACTAAGAAATAAGTAAGAAAGAAGTATGAAATAAGTAAGAAAGAAAGAAGAAAGAAGGAAGAAAGAAAAAGAAAGAAAGAAAGAAGTAAGAAAGAAGTAAGAAAGAAAGAACAAAGAAAGAAGAAAGAAGAAAGAAAGTAAGAAGAAAGAAAGAAGAAGGAAAGAAGAAAGAAAGAAGAAAGAAAGAGAGAAGAAAGAAAGAAGAAAGAAAGTAGAAAGAAAGAAAGAAAGAAGAAAGAAAGAAGAAAGAAAGATGAAAGAAAGAAGAAAGAAATAAGAAAGAAAGAAGAAAGAAAAGAATAAAGAAAGAAGAAAGAAAGAGAGAAGAAAGAAAGAGGAAAGAATGAAGAAGGAAAGAAGAAAGAAAGAAGAAAGAAAGAAAGAAAGAAGTAAGAAAGAAAGAAAGAAGAAAGAAAGAAGAAAGAAAGAAGTTAGAAAGAAGTAAGAAATAAGAAAGAAAGAAGAAAGAAAGAAGAACGAAAGAAAGAAGTAAGAAAGAAGATGTAAAGAAAGAAGTAAGAAAGAAAGAAAGAAGAAAGATTGAAGAAAGAAAGAAGAAAGAAAGAAGAAAGAAAGAAGAAAGAAAGAAGAAAGAGAGAAGAAAGAAAGAAGAAAGAAAGAAGAAAGAAGAGAGATGAAAGAAAGAAGAAAGAAAGAAAGAAAGAACAAAGAAAGAACGAAGAAAGAAAGAAGAAAGAAGAAAGAAAGAATAAAGAAGACAGAAGAACTAAAGAAGAGAGAAAGTAGAAAAAAAGAAAGAAAGAAGAAAGAAAGAAAGAAGAAAGAAAGAAGAAAGAAAGAAGTAAGAAAGAAGTAAGAAAGAAAGAACAAAGAAAGAAGAAAGAAGAAAGAAAGTAAGAAGAAAGAAAGAAGAAGGAAAGAAGAAAGAAAGAAGAAAGAAAGAAGAATAGAAAGAGAGAAGAAAGAAAGAAGAAAGAAAGAAGAAAGAAAGAAGAAAGAAAGAGAGAAGAAAGAAAGAAGAAAGAAAGTAGAAAGAAAGAAAGAAAGAAGAAAGAAAGAAGAAAGAAAGATGAAAGAAAGAAGAAAGAAATAAGAAAGAAAGAAAGAAGAAAGAAAGAATAAAGAAAGAAGAAAGAAAGAAAGAAGAAAGAAGGAAGAAAGAAGAAGAAAGAAAGAAGAAAGAAAGAGAGAAGAAAGAAAGAAGAATGAAAGAAGAAAGTGAGAAGAAAGAGAGAAGAAAGAAAGAAGAAATTAGAAAGAAAGAAGAAAGAAAGAAGAAAGAAAGAAAGAAGAATGAAAAAAGAAATAAAGAATAAAGAAAGAAGAAAGAAAGAAGAAAGAAAGAAGAAAGAAAGAAGAAAGAAATAAAGAAAGAAAGAAAGAAGAAATTAGAAAGAAATAAGAAAGAAAGAAGAAAGAAAGAAAGAAGAAAGGAAAAAGAAATAAAGAAGAAAGAAAGAAGAAAGAAGAAGAAAGAAAGAGAGAAGAAAGAAAGAGGAAAGAATGAAGAAAGAAAGAAGAAAGAAAGAAGAAAGATAGAAGAAAGAAAGAAAGAAGAAAGAAGTAAGAAAGAAAGAAAGAAGAAAGAAAGAAGAAAGAAAGAAGTTAGAAAGAAGTAAGAAATAAGAAAGAAAGAAGAAAGAAAGAAGAACGAAAGAAAGAAGTAAGAAAGAAAATGTAAAGAAAGAAGTAAGAAAGAAAGAAAGAAGAAAGAATGAAGAAAGAAAGAAGAAAGAAAGAAATAAGAAAGAAAGAAGAAATGAAGAAGAAAGAGAGAAGAAAGAAAGAAGGAAGAAAGTAGAAAGAAGAAAGATGAAAGAAAGAAGAAAGAAAGAAAGAAAGAACAAAGAAAGAACGAAGAAAGAAAGAAGAAAGAAGAAAGAAAGAATAAAGAAGACAGAAGAAAGAAAGAAGAAAGAAAGTAGAAAAAAAGAAAGAAAGAAGAAAGAAAGAAAGAAAGAAGAAAGAAAGAAGAAAGAAAGAAGTAAGAAAGAAGTAAGAAAGAAGTAAGAAATAAGTAAGAAAGAAAGAAGAAAGAAGTAAGAAAGAAGAAAGAAAGAAGAAAGAAAGAAGTATAGAAAGAAGTAAGAAAGAAGTTAGAAAGAAGTGAGAAAGAAGTAAGAAAGAAGTAAGAAAGAAGTAAGAAAGAAGTAAGAAAGAAAGAAGATAGAAAGAAGAAAGAAACAAGAAAGAAAGAAAGAAAGAAGAAAGAAAGAAAGAAAGAAAGAAAGAAAGAAAGAAAGAAAGAACAAAGAAAGAAGAAAGAAGAAAGAAAGAGAGAAGAAAGAAAGAAGAAAGAAAGAAGAAAGAAAGAAGAAAGAAAGAGAGAAGAAAGAAAGAAGAAAGAAAGTAGAAAGAAAGAAAGAAAGAAGAAAGAATGAAGAAAGAAAGATGAAAGAAAGAAGAAAGAAAGAAGAAAGAAAGAAAGAAGAAAGAAAGAAGAAATAAAGAAGAAAGAAAGAAGAAAGGAAGAAGAAAGAAAGAAGAAAGAAAGAAAGAAGAAAGAAGAAGAAAGAAAGAAGAAAGAAAGAAGAAAGAAAGAGAGAAGAAAGAAAGAAGAAAGAAAGAAGAAAGAGAGAATAAAGAGAGAAGAAAGAAAGAAGATATTATAAAGAAAGAAGAAAGAAAGAAGAAAGAAAGAAGAAAGAAAAAAGAAATAAAGAATAAAGAAAGAAGAAAGAAAGAAGAAAGAAAGATGAAACAAAGAAGAAAGAAAGAAGAAAGAAAGAAAGAAGAAAGAAAGTAGAAAGAAAGAAGAAAGAAAGAAAGAAGAAAGAAAGAAGAAAGAAAGAAAGAATTAAGGAAGAAGTAAGAAAGAAGTAAGAAAGAAGTAAGAAAGTAGTAAGAAAGAAAGAAGAAAGAAGAAAGAAAGAAAGAAAGAAAGAAAGAAAGAAAGAACTAAGAAAGAAAGAAGTAAGAAAGAAGTAAGAAAGAAGAAAGAAGTAAGAAAGAAGTAAGAAAGAAGTAAGAAAGAAAGAAGAAAGAAAGAAGAAAGAAAGAAGAAAGAGAGAAGAAAGAAGAAAGAGAGAAGAAAGAAAGAAGTAAGAAAGAAGTAAGAAAGAAGTAAGAAAGAATTAAGAAAGAAGTAAGAAAGAAAGAAGAAAGAAAGAAGAAAGAAAGAAGAAAGAAGAAAGAAAGAAAGAAGTTAGAAAGAAGTAAGAAATAAGAAAGAAAGAAGAAAGAAGAAAGAAAGAAAGAAGTAAGAAAGAAGTATGAAATAAGTAAGAAAGAAAGAAGAAAGAAAGAAGAAAGAAAGAAGAAAGAACGAAAGAAGAAAGAAAGAAGAAAGAAAGAAAGAAGTAAGAAAGATGTAAGAAAGAAAGAAAGAGGAAAGAAAGAAGAAAGAAAGAAGAAAGAAAGAAGAAATAAAGAAGAAAGAAAGAAAGAAGAAACAAGTAAGAAAGAAAGAAAGAAGAAAGAAAGAAGAAAGAAAGAAGAAAGAAAGAAGAAAGAAAGAAGAAAGAAAGAACAAAGAAAGAAGAAAGAAGAAAGTAAGAATAAAGAAGAAAGAAGAAAGAAAGAAGTAAGAAAGAAGTAAGAAAGAAGTAAGAAAGAAAGAAGAAAGAAAGAAGAAAGAAAGAAGAAAGAAGAAACAAAGAAGAAAGAAGAAAGAAAGAAAGAAGAAAGAAAGAAGAAAGGAAGTAGAAAGAAAGAAGAAAGAAAGAAGAAAGAAAGAGAGAAGAAAGAAGGAAGAAAGAAAGAAGAAAGAAAGAAGAAAGTAAGAGAGAAGAAAGAAAGAAGAAAGAAAGTAGAACTAAAGAAAGAAAGAAGAAAGAAAGAAGATAGAAAGAAGAAAGGAAGAAGAAAGAAAGAGGAAGAAAGAAAGAAGTAAGAAAGAATTAAGAAAGAAGTAAGAAAGAAAGAAGAAAGAAGTAAGAAAGAAGTAAGAAAGAAAGAAGAAAGAAGTAAGAAAGAAGTAAGAAAGAAAGAAGAAAGAAAGAAGAAAGAAAGAAGAATAGAAAGAAGTAAGAAAAAAGTAAGAAAGAAGTAAGAAAGAAGTAAGAAAGAAAGAAGAAAGAAAGAAGAAAGAGAGAAGAAAGAGAGAAGAAAGAAAGAAGAAAGAAAGAAGTAAGAAAGAAGTAAGAAAGAAGTAAGAAAGAAGTAAGAAAGAAAGAAGTAAGAAAGAAGTAAGAAAGAAAGAAGAAAGAAGTAAGAAACAAAGAGGAAAGAAGGAAGAAAGAAAGAAGAAAGAAAGAAGTTAGAAAGAAGTAAGAAAGAAGTAAGAAAGAAGTAAGAAAGAAGTAAGAAAGAAGTTAGAAAGAAGTAAGAAAGAAGTAAGAAAGAAAGAAGTAAGAAAGAAGTAAGAAAGAATTAAGAAAGAAAGAAGAAAGAAAGAAGAAAGAAAGAAGTTAGAAGTAAGAAAGAATTAAGAAAGAAAGAAGTAAGAAGTAAGGAGGAATGAAGAAATAAGTAAGAAAAAAGTAAGAAAGAGGTAAGAAAGAAGTAATAAAGAAGTAAAAAGAAGTAAAAAAGAAGTAAGAAAGAAAGAAGAAAGAAGTAAGAAAGAAGTAAGAAAGAAGTAAGAAAGAAGTAAGAAAGAAGTAAGAAAGAAGTAAGAAAGAAAGAAGAAAGAAAGAAGAAAGAAAGAAGAAAGAAGAGAGAAGTAAGAAAGAAGTAAGAAAGAAGAAAGAAAGAAGATAGAAAGAAGAAAGAAAGAAGAAAGAAACAAGAAAGAAAGAAGAAAGAAAGAAGAAAGAAAGAAGAAAGAAAGAAGAAAGAAAGAGAGAAGAAAGAATGAAGAAAGAAAGTGAGAAGAAAGAAAGAAGAAAGAAAGAAGAAAGAAAGAAGAAAGAAAGAAGTAAGAAAGAAGTAAGAAAGAAGTAAGAAAGAAAGAAGAAAGAAGTAGAGAAAGAAGTAAGAAAGAAGTAAGAAAGAAGTACGAAAGAAGTAAGAAAGAAGTAAGAAAGAAGTAAGAAAGAAGTACGAAAGAAGTAAGAAAGAAGTAAGAAAGAAAGAAGAAAGAAGTAAGAAAGAAGTAAGAAAGAAGTAAGAAAGAATAAAGAAAGAAGTAAGAAAGAAGTAAGAAAGAAGTACGAAAGAAGTAAGAAAGAAGTAAGAAAGAAGTAAGAAAGAAAGAAGAAAGAATTAAGAAAGAAAGAAGTAAGAAAGAAGAAAGAAAGAAGTAAGAAAGAAGTAAGAAAGAAGTAATAAAGAAGTAAGAAAGAAGAAAGAAAGAAGAAAGAAAGAAGTAAGAAAAAAGTAAGAAAGAAGTAAGAAAGAAGTAAGAAAGAAGTAAGAAAGAAAGAAGAAAGAAGTTAGAAAGAAGTAAGAAAGAAGCAAGAAATAAAGAAGAAAGAAAGAAGAAAGAAGTAAGAAAGAAGTAAGAAAGAAGTAAGAAAGAAAGAAGAAAGTAGAAAGAAAGAAGAAAGAAAGATAGAAAGAACGAAGAAAGAATGAAGAAACAAAGAAGAAAGAAAGAAGAAAGAAAGAAGAAAGACGAAAGAAAGAAGAAAGAAAGAAGAAAGAAAGAAGAAAGAAAGAAGAAAGAAAGAAGAAAGAAAGAAAGAAGAAAGAAAGAAGGAAGAAAGAAAGAAGAAAGAATGAAGAAAGAAAGAAGAAAGAAAGAAGAAAGAAAGAAGAAAGAGAGAAGAAAGAATGAAGAAAGAAAGTGAGAAGAAAGAAAGAAGAAAGAAAGAAGAAAGAGAGAAGAAAGAGAGAAGAAAGAGAGAAGAAAGAAATAAGTAAGAGAGAAGTAAGAAAGAAGTAAGAAAGAAGTAAGAGAGAAGTAAGAAAGAAGTAAGAAAGAAGTTAGAAAGAAGTAAGAAAGAAGTAAGAAAGAAGTTAGAAAGAAAGAAGAAAGAAAGAAGAAAGAAAGAAGAAAGAAAGAAGAAAGAAAGAAAGAAGAAAGACAGAAGAAAGAAAGAAGAAAGAAAGAAGAAAGAAAGATGAAAGAAAGAAAGAAGAAAGAAAGAAGAAAGAAAGAAGAAAGAAAGAAGAAAGAAAGAAGAAAGAAAGAGAGAAGAAAGAATGAAGAAAGAAAGTGAGAAGAAAGAAAGAAGAAAGAAAGAAGAAAGAGAGAAGAAAGAGAGAAGAAAGAAAGAAGAAATTAGAAAGAAAGAAGAAAGAAAGAAGAAAGAAAGAAAGAAGTAAGAAAGAAGTAAGAAAGAAGTAAGAAAGAAGTAAGAAAGATTTTAGAAAGAGGTAAGAAAGAAGTAAGAAAGAAGTAAGAAAGAAAGAAGAAAGAAAGAAGAAAGAAAGAAGGAAGAAAGAAGAAAGAAGAAAGAAGTATGAAAGAAGTAAGAAAGAAGAAAGAAAGAAGAAAGAAAGAACAAAGAAAGAACAAAGAAAGAAGAAAGAAAGAGAGAAGAAAGAAGGAGGAAAGAAGAAAGGTAGAAGAAAGAAAGAAAGAAAGAACAAAGAAAGAACGAAGAAAGAAAGAAGAAAGAAGAAAGAAAGAATAAAGAAGAAAAAAGAAAGAAAGAAGAAAGAAAGTAGAAAGTAAGAAGTAAGATAGAAGTAAGAAAGAAGTAAGAAAGAAGTAAGAAAGAAGAAAGAAAGAAGAAAGAAGAAAGAAAGAAGAAAGCAAGAAGAAAGAAAGAAAGAAGTAAGAAAGAAGTAAGAAAGTAGTAAGAAATAAGTAAGAAAAAGTAAGAAAGAAAGAAGAAAGAAAGAAGAAAGAAAGAATTAAGAAAGAAGCAAGAAAGAACTAAGAAAGAAGTAAGAAAGAAAGAAGAAAGAAGTAAGAAAGAAGTAAGAAAGAAGTAAGAAAGAAGTAAGAAAGAAGAAAGAAAGAAGTAAGAAAGAAGTAAGAAAGAAAGAAGAAAGAAAGAAGAAAGAAAGAAGAAAGAAAGAAGTTAGAAAGAAGTAAGGAAGAAGTAAGAAAGAAGAAAGAAAGAAGTTAGAAAGAAATAAGAAAGAATTAAGAAAGAAGTAAGAAAGAAAGAAGTAACAAAGAAGTAAGAAAGAAGTAAGAAAGAAAGAAGAAAGAAAGAATAAAGAAAGAAGTTAGAAAGAAGTAAGAAAGAAGGAAGAAAGAAGTAAGAAAGAAAGAAGTAAGAAAGAAGTAAGAAAGAAGTAAGAAAGAAAGAAGAAAGAAAGAAGAAAGAAAGAAGAAAGAAAGAAGTAAGAAAGAAGTAAGAAAGAAGTAAGAAAAAAGTTAGAAAGAAGTAAGAAAGAAGTAAGAAAGAAGTTAGAAAGAAGTAAGAAAGAATAAAGAAAGAAAGAAGTAAGAAAGAAATAAGAAAGAAGTTAGAAAGACTTTAGAAATAAGAAAGAAAGAAGAAAGGAAGAAGAAAGAAAGAAAGAAGTAAGAAAGAAGTAAGAAAGAAGTAAGAAAGAAGTAAGAAAGAAGTAAGAAAGAAGTAAGAAAGAAGTAAGAAAGAAGAAAGAAAGAAGTAAGAAAGAAGTAAGAAAGAAGTAAGAAAGAAAGAAGAAAGATGTAAGAAAGAAGTAAGAAAGAAAGAAGAAAGAAGTAAGAAACAAAGAAGAAAGAAAGAAAAAAGAAAGAAGAAAGAAAGAAGTTAGAAAGAAGTAAGAAAGAAGTAAGAAAGAAAGAAGAAAGAAATAAGAAAGTGAGAAGAAAGAGAGAAGAAAGAAAGAAGTAAGAAAGAAGTAAGAAAGAAACAAGAAAGAAGTAAGAAAGAATTAAGAAAGAAAGAAGAAAGAAGTAAGAAAGAATTAAGAAAGAAGAAAGAAAGAAGTAAGAAAGAAGAAAGAAAGAATTAAGAAGGAAGTAAGAAAGAAGTAAGAAAGAAGTAAGAAAGAAAGAAGAAAGAAAGAAGAAAGAAAGAAGAAAGAAAGAAGTTAGAAAGAAGAAAGAATTAAGAAAGAAGTAAGAAAGAAGTTAGAAAGAAGTAAGAAAGAAGGAAGAAAGAAGTAAGAAAGAAGTAAGAAAGAAGTAAGAAAGAAAGAAGAAAGAAGTAAGAAACAAAGAAGAAAGAAAGAAAAAAGAAAGAAGAAAGAAAGAAGTTAGAAAGAAGTAAGAAAGAAGTAAGAAAGAAGTAAGAAAGAAGTTAGAAAGAAGTAAGAAAGAAGTAAGAAAGAAGTAAGAAAGAAAGAAGTAAGAAAGAAGTAAGAAAGAAAGAAGAAAGAAAGAAGAAAGAAGAAAGTAGTAAGAAAGAAGTAAGAAAGAAGTAAGAAAGAAGTAAGAAAGAAGTAAGAAAGAAGAAAGAAGAAAGAGAGAAAGAAAGAAGTAAGAAAGAAGTAAGAAATAAGTAAGAAAGAAGTACGAAATAAGTAAGAAAGAAAGAAGAAAGAAGAAAGAAAGAAGAAAGAAAGAAAGAAGTAAGAAAGAAGTAAGAAAGAAAGAAAGAAGAAAGAAAGAAGAAAGAAAGAAGAAAGAAAGAAGAAAGAAAGAAGAAAGAAAGAAGAAAGAAGGAAAGAAGTAAGAAAAAAGTAAGAAAGAAAGAAAGAAGAAAGAAAGAAGAAAGAAAGAAAGAAGTAAGAAAGAAGTAAGAAAGAAAGAAAGAAGAAAGGAAGAAGAAAGAAAGAAGAAAGAAAGAAGAAAGAAGAAAGAAAGAAGAAAGAAAGAAGAAATAAAGAAGTTAGAAAGAAGAAAGAAGTAAGAAAGAAGTAAGAAAGAAGTTAGAAAGAAGTAAGAAAGAATTAAGAAAGAAGTAAGAAAGAAAGAAGTCACAAAGAAGTAAGAAAGAAGTAAGAAAGAAAGAAGAAAGAAAGAAGAAAGAAAGAAAGAAGTAAGAAAGAAAGAAGAAAGAAAGAAGAAAGAAAGAAGTTGGAAAGAAGGAAGAAAGAAGAAAGAAAGAAAGAAGTAAGAAAGAAATAAGAAAGAAGTTAGAAAGAATTTAGAAAGAAGAAAGAAACAAGAAAGGAAGAAGAAAGAAAGAAAGAAGTAAGAAAGAAGTAAGAAAGAATTAAGAAAGAAGTAAGAAAGTAGTAAGAAAGAAGTAAGAAAGAAGTAAGAAAGAAAGAAGAAAGAAAGAAGAAAGAAGAAAGAAAGAAGTTAGAAAGAAGTAAGAAAGAAGTAAGAAAGAAGTAAGAAAGTAGTTAGAAAGAAGTAAGAAAGAATTAAGAAAGAAGTAAGAGAGAAAGAAGTAACAAAGAAGTAAGAAAGAAGTTAGAAAGAATTTTTGAAATAAGAAAGAAAGAAGAAAGGAAGAAGAAAGAAAGAAAGAAGTAAGAAAGAAGTAAGAAAGGAGTAAGAAAGAAAGAAGAAAGAAAGAAAAAAGAAAGAAAGAAGAAATAAAGAAGAAAGAAAGAAGAAAGAAAGAAGTAAGAAAGAAGTAAGAAAGTAGTTAGAAAGAAGTAAGAAAAATTAAGAAAGAAGAAAGAAAGAAAGAAGTAAGAAAGAAATAAGAAAGAAGATAGAAAGAATTTAGAAATAAGAAAGAAAGAAGAAAGGAAGAAGAAAGAAAGAAAGAAGTAAGAAAGAAGTAAGAAAGAAGTAAGAAAGAAGTAAGAAAAAAAGAAGAAAGAAAGAAGAAAGAAAGAAGAAAGAAAGAAGAAAGAAAGAAGAAAGAAAGAAGAAAGAAAGAAAGAAATAAGAAAAAACTAAGAAAGAAAGAATGAAGAAAGAAAGAAGAAAGAAAGAGAGAAAGAAGTAAGAACGAAGTAAGAAAGAAAGAAAGAAGAAAAGAAGAAGAAAGAAAGAAGAAAGAAATAAGAAAGAAAGAAGAAAGAAAGAAGTTAGATAGAAGTAAGAAAGAAGTAAGAAAGAATTAAGAAAGAAGTAAGAAAGAAAGAAGTAACAAAGAAGTAATAAAAAAGAAGTTAGAAAGAATTTAGAAATAAGAAAGAAAGAAGAAAGGAAGAAGAAAGAAAGAAAGAAAGAAGTAAGAAAGAAGTAAGAAAGAAGTAAGAAAGAAGTAAGAAAGAAGTAAGAAAGAAAGAAGAAAGTAAGAAGAAAGAAAGAAGAAATAAAGATGAAAGAAAGAAAAAGAAAAAGAAAGAAAGAAAGAAGTAAGAAAAAAGTAAGAAAGAAAGAAAGAAGAAAGAAAGAAGAAAGGAAGAAGTTAGAAAGAAGTAAGAAAGAAGTAAGAAAGAAGTAAGAAAGAAGTTAGAAAGAAGTAAGAAAGAATTAAGAAAGAAGTAAGAAAAAAGAATTAAGAAAGAAGTAAGAAAGAAGTAAGAAAGAAAGAAGAAAGAAAGGAGAAAGAAAGAAGATAGAAACAAGTAAGAAAGAAGTAAGAAAGAAAGAAGTAAGAAGTAAGTAGGAATGAAGAAAAAAGTAAGAAAGAAGTAAGAAAGAAGTAAGAAAGAAGTAAGAAAGAAGTAAGAAAGAAAGAAGAAAGAAGTAAGAAAGAAGTAAGAAAGAAGTAAGAAAGAAGAAAGAAAGAAGTAAGAAAGAAGAAAGAAAGAAGTAAGAAAGAAGTAAGAAAGAAGTAAGAAAGAAAGAAGAAAGAAGTAGAGAAAGAAGTAAGAAAGAAGTAAGAAAGAAGTAAGAAAGAAGTACGAAAGAAGTACGAAAGAAGTAAGAAAGAAGAAAGTAAGAAAGAAGTAAGAAAGAAAGAAGAAAGAAAGAAGAAAGAAAGAAGAAAAAAGAAGTTAGAAAGAAGTAAGAAAGAAGTAAGAAAGAAGTAAGAAAGAAGTAAGAAAGAAGTAAGAAAGAAGAAAGAAAGAAGTAAGAAAGAAGAAAGAAAGAAGTAAGAAAGAAAGAAGAAAGAAGTAAGAAAGAAAGAAGAAAGAAAGAAGTTAGAAAGACTTATAGAAAGAAGTAAGAAAGAAGTAAGAAAGAAAGAAGTAAGAAAGAAGTAAGAAAGAAGTAAGAAAGAAAGAAGAAAGAAAGAAGAAAGAAAGAAGTTAGAAAGAAGTAAGAAAGAAGCAAGAAAGAAGTAAGAAAGAAGTTAGAAAGAAGTAAGAAAGAAGTAAGAAAGAAGTTAGAAAGAAGTAAGAAAGAAGAAAGAAAGAAAGAAGTAAGAAAGAAAGAAGAAAGAAGTTAGAAAGAATTTAGAAATAAGAAAGAAAGAAGAAAGGAAGAAGAAAGAAAGAAATAAGTAAGAAAGAAGTAAGAAAGAAGTAAGAAAGAAGTAAGAAAGAAGTAAGAAAGAAAGAAGAAAGAAAGAAGAAAGAAAGAAGAAAGAAAGAAGTTAGAAAGAAGTAAGAAAGAAGTAAGAAAGAAGTAAGAAAGAAAGAAGAAAGAAGTAAGAAACAAAGAAGAAAGAAAAAATAAGAATGAAGAAAGAAAGAAGTTAGAAAGAAGTAAGAAAGAAGTAAGAAAGAAGTAAGAAAGAAGTTAGAAAGATGTAAGAAAGAATTAAGAAAGAAGTAAGAAAAAAGAATTAAGAAAGAAGTAAGAAAGAAGTAAGAAAGAAAGAAGAAAGAAAGGAGAAAGAAAGAAGATAGAAACAAGTAAGAAAGAAGTAAGAAAGAAGTAAGAAAGAAAGAAGTAAGAAGTAAGTAGGAATGAAGAAAAAAGTAAGAAAGAAGTAAGAAAGAAGTAAGAAAGAAGTAAGAAAGAAGTAAGAAAGAAAGAAGAAAGAAGTAAGAAAGAAGTAAGAAAGAAGTAAGAAAGAAGAAAGAAAGAAGTAAGAAAGAAGAAAGAAAGAAGTAAGAAAGAAGTAAGAAAGAAGTAAGAAAGAAAGAAGAAAGAAGTAGAGAAAGAAGTAAGAAAGAAGTAAGAAAGAAGTAAGAAAGAAGTACGAAACAAGTACGAAAGAAGTAAGAAAGAAGAAAGAAAGAAAGAAGTAAGAAAGAATTAAGAAAGAAAGAAGAAAGAAAGAAGAAAGAAAGAAGAAAAAAGAAGTTAGAAAGAAGTAAGAAAGAAGTAAGAAAGAAGTAAGAAAGAAGTAAGAAAGAAGAAAGAAAGAAGTAAGAAAGAAGAAAGAAAGAAGGAAGAAAGAAGTAAGAAAGAAGTAAGAAAGAAGTAAGAAAGAAGTAAGAAAGAAAGAAGAAAGAAAGAAGAAAGAAAGAAGAAAGAAAGGAGAAAGAAAGAAGAATGAGAGGAAGAAGTTAGAAAGAAGTAAGAAATAAGAAAGAAAGAAGAAAGAAAGAAGTTAGAAGGAAGTAAGAAAGAAGTAAGAAAGAAGAAAGAAATAAGTAAAAAAGAAGTATGAAATAAGTAAGAAAGAAAGAAGAAAGAAAGAAGAAAGAAAGAAGAAAGAAAGAAAGAAGTAAGAAAGAAGTAAGAAAGAAAGAAAGAAGAAAGAAAGAAGAAATAAAGAACAAAGAAAGAAGAAAGAAAGAAGTAAGAAAGAAGTAAGAAAGTAGTTAGAAAGAAGTAAGAAAGAATTAAGAAAGAAGAAAGAAAGAAAGAAGTAAGAAAGAAATAAGAAAGAAGTTAGAAAGAATTTAGAAATAAGAAAGAAAGAAGAAAGGAAGAAAAAAGAAAGAAAGAAGTAAGAAAGAAGTAAGAAAGAAGTAAGAAAGAAAGAAGAAAGAAGAAAGAAAGAAGAAATAAAGAAGAAAGAAAGAAGAAAGAAAGAAGAAAGAAAGAAAGAAGTAAGAAAAAAGTAAGAAAGAAAGAAAGAAGAAAGAAAGAAGAAAGAAAGAAAGAAGTAAGAAAGAAGTAAGAAAGAAAGAAGGAAGAAAGGAAGAAGAAAGAAAGAAGAAAGAAAGAAGAAAGAAAGAAGAAAGAAAGAAGAAAGAAAGAAGAAAGAAAGAAGTTAGAAAGAAGTAAGAATGAAGTAAGAAAGAATTAAGAAAGAAGTAAGAAAGAAAGAAGTAACAAAGAAGTAAGAAAGAAGTTAGAAAGAAGTAAGAACGATGTAAGAAAGAAGTAAGAAAGAAGTAAGAATGAAGTAAGAAAGAAGTAATAAATAAGTAAGAAAGAAGTATGAAATAAGTAAGAAAGAAGGAAGAAAGAAAGAAGAAAGAAAGAAGAAAGAAAGAAGAAAGAAAGAAAGAAGTAAAAAAAAAGTAAGAAAGAAAGAAAGAAGAAAGAAAGAAGAAAGAAAGAAAGAAGTAAGGAAGAAGTAAGAAAGAAAAAAAAGAAAGGAAGAAGTAAGAAAGAAGAAAGAAAGAAGAAGGAAAGAAGAAAGAAAGAAAGAAGTAAGAAAGAAGTAAGAAAGAAAGAAAGAAGAAAGGAAGAAGAAAGAAAGAAGAAAGAAAGAAGAAAGAAAGAAGAAAGAAGGAAGAAAGAAAGAAATTAGAAAGAATTAAGAAAGAAATAAGAAAGAAAGAAGAAAGAAGTAAGAAAGAAGTAAGAAAGAAGTAAGAAAGAAGTAAGAAAGAAGTAAGAAAGAAGTAAGAAAGAAGTAAGAAAGAAAGAAGAAAGAAAGAAGAAAGAAAGAAGAAATAAAGAAGAAAGAAAGAAGAAAGAAAGAAGTAAGAAAGAAGTAAGAAAGTAGTTAGAAAGAAGTAAGAAAGAATTAAGAAAGAAAAAAGAAAGAAAGAAGAAAGAAGTAAGAAACAAAGAAGAAAGAAAGAAAAAAGAAAGAAGAAGGAAAGAAGTTAGACAGAAGTAAGAAAGAAGTAAGAAAGAAGTAAGAAAGAAGTTAGAAAGAAGTAAGAAAGAAGTAAGAAAGAAGTAAGAAAGAAATAAGTAAGAAAGAAGTAAGAAATAAGTAAGAAACAAAGAAGAAAGAAGTAAGGAGGAATGAAATAGAAGTAAGAAAGAAGTAAGAAATAAGTAAGAAAGAAGTAAGAAAGAAGTAAGAATGAAAGAAGAAAGAAGTAAGAAAGAAGTAAGAAAGAAGTAAGAAAGAAAGAAGTAAGAAAGAAGTAAGAAAGAAGTAAGAAAGAAAGAAGAAAGAAAGAAGAAAGAAAGAAGATAGAAACAAGTAAGAAAGAAATAAGAAAGAAGTAAGAAAGAAAGAATTAAGAAGTAAGGAGGAATGAAGAAAAAAGTAAGAAAGAAGTAAGAAAGAAGTAAGAAAGAAGTAAGAAAGAAGTTAGAAAGAAATAAGAAAGAATTAAGAAAGAAGTAAGAAAGAAAGAAGTAACAAAGAAGTAAGAAAGAAGTAAGAAAGAAAGAAGAAAGAAAGAAGAAAGAAAGAAGAAAGAAAGAAGTAAGAAAGAAGTAAGAAAGAAGTAAGAAAAAAGTTAGAAAGAAGTAAGAAAGAAGTAAGAAAGAAGTTAGAAAGAAGTAAGAAAGAATAAAGAAAGAAAGAAGTAAGAAAGAAATAAGAAAGAAGTTAGAAAGACTTTAGAAATAAGAAAGAAAGAAGAAAGGAAGAAGAAAGAAAGAAAGAAGTAAGAAAGAAGTAAGAAAGAAGTAAGAAAGAAGTAAGAAAGAAGTAAGAAAGAAGTAAGAAAGAAGTAAGAAAGAAGAAAGAAAGAAGTAAGAAAGAAGTAAGAAAGAAGTAAGAAAGAAAGAAGAAAGATGTAAGAAAGAAGTAAGAAAGAAAGAAGAAAGAAGTAAGAAACAAAGAAGAAAGAAAGAAAAAAGAAAGAAGAAAGAAAGAAGTTAGAAAGAAGTAAGAAAGAAGTAAGAAAGAAAGAAGAAAGAAATAAGAAAGTGAGAAGAAAGAGAGAAGAAAGAAAGAAGTAAGAAAGAAGTAAGAAAGAAACAAGAAAGAAGTAAGAAAGAATTAAGAAAGAAAGAAGAAAGAAGTAAGAAAGAATTAAGAAAGAAGAAAGAAAGAAGTAAGAAAGAAGAAAGAAAGAATTAAGAAGGAAGTAAGAAAGAAGTAAGAAAGAAGTAAGAAAGAAAGAAGAAAGAAAGAAGAAAGAAAGAAGAAAGAAAGAAGTTAGAAAGAAGAAAGAATTAAGAAAGAAGTAAGAAAGAAGTTAGAAAGAAGTAAGAAAGAAGGAAGAAAGAAGTAAGAAAGAAGTAAGAAAGAAGTAAGAAAGAAAGAAGAAAGAAGTAAGAAACAAAGAAGAAAGAAAGAAAAAAGAAAGAAGAAAGAAAGAAGTTAGAAAGAAGTAAGAAAGAAGTAAGAAAGAAGTAAGAAAGAAGTTAGAAAGAAGTAAGAAAGAAGTAAGAAAGAAGTAAGAAAGAAAGAAGTAAGAAAGAAGTAAGAAAGAAAGAAGAAAGAAAGAAGAAAGAAAGAAGTAAGAAAGAAAGAAGAAAGAAGTAAGAAAGAAGTAAGAAAGAAGTAAGAAAGAAGAAAGAAGAAAGAGAGAAAGAAAGAAGTAAGAAAGAAGTAAGAAATAAGTAAGAAAGAAGTACGAAATAAGTAAGAAAGAAAGAAGAAAGAAGAAAGAAAGAAGAAAGAAAGAAAGAAGTAAGAAAGAAGTAAGAAAGAAAGAAAGAAGAAAGAAAAAAGAAAGAAAGAAGAAAGAAAGAAGAAAGAAAGAAGAAAGAAAGAAGAAAGAAGGAAAGAAGTAAGAAAAAAGTAAGAAAGAAAGAAAGAAGAAAGAAAGAAGAAAGAAAGAAAGAAGTAAGAAAGAAGTAAGAAAGAAAGAAAGAAGAAAGGAAGAAGAAAGAAAGAAGAAAGAAAGAAGAAAGAAGAAAGAAAGAAGAAAGAAAGAAGAAATAAAGAAGTTAGAAAGAAGAAAGAAGTAAGAAAGAAGTAAGAAAGAAGTTAGAAAGAAGTAAGAAAGAATTAAGAAAGAAGTAAGAAAGAAAGAAGTAACAAAGAAGTAAGAAAGAAGTAAGAAAGAAAGAAGAAAGAAAGAAGAAAGAAAGAAAGAAGTAAGAAAGAAAGAAGAAAGAAAGAAGAAAGAAAGAAGTTGGAAAGAAGGAAGAAAGAAGAAAGAAAGAAAGAAGTAAGAAAGAAATAAGAAAGAAGTTAGAAAGAATTTAGAAAGAAGAAAGAAACAAGAAAGGAAGAAGAAAGAAAGAAAGAAGTAAGAAAGAAGTAAGAAAGAATTAAGAAAGAAGTAAGAAAGTAGTAAGAAAGAAGTAAGAAAGAAGTAAGAAAGAAAGAAGAAAGAAAGAAGAAAGAAGAAAGAAAGAAGTTAGAAAGAAGTAAGAAAGAAGTAAGAAAGAAGTAAGAAAGTAGTTAGAAAGAAGTAAGAAAGAATTAAGAAAGAAGTAAGAGAGAAAGAAGTAACAAAGAAGTAAGAAAGAAGTTAGAAAGAATTTTTGAAATAAGAAAGAAAGAAGAAAGGAAGAAGAAAGAAAGAAAGAAGTAAGAAAGAAGAAAGGAGTAAGAAAGAAAGAAGAAAGAAAGAAAAAAGAAAGAAAGAAGAAATAAAGAAGAAAGAAAGAAGAAAGAAAGAAGTAAGAAAGAAGTAAGAAAGTAGTTAGAAAGAAGTAAGAAAAATTAAGAAAGAAGAAAGAAAGAAAGAATTAAGAAAGAAATAAGAAAGAAGATAGAAAGAATTTAGAAATAAGAAAAAAGGAGAAAGGAAGAAGAAAGAAAGAAAGAAGTAAGAAAGAAGTAAGAAAGAAGTAAGAAAGAAGTAAGAAAAAAAGAAGAAAGAAAGAAGAAAGAAAGAAGAAAGAAAGAAGAAAGAAAGAAGAAAGAAAGAAGAAAGAAAGAAAGAAATAAGAAAAAACTAAGAAAGAAAGAATGAAGAAAGAAAGAAGAAAGAAAGAGAGAAAGAAGTAAGAACGAAGTAAGAAAGAAAGAAAGAAGAAAAGAAGAAGAAAGAAAGAAGAAAGAAATAAGAAAGAAAGAAGAAAGAAAGAAGTTAGATAGAAGTAAGAAAGAAGTAAGAAAGAATTAAGAAAGAAGTAAGAAAGAAAGAAGTAACAAAGAAGTAATAAAAAAGAAGTTAGAAAGAATTTAGAAATAAGAAAGAAAGAAGAAAGGAAGAAGAAAGAAAGAAAGAAAGAAGTAAGAAAGAAATAAGAAAGAAGTTAGAAAGAATTTAGAAATAAGAAAGAAAGAAGAAAGGAAGAAGAAAGAAAGAAAGAAGTAAGAAAGAAGTAAGAAAGAAGTAAGAAAGAAGTAAGAAAGAAGTAAGAAAGAAAGAAGAAAGTAAGAAGAAAGAAAGAAGAAATAAAGATGAAAGAAAGAAAAAGAAAAAGAAAGAAAGAAAGAAGTAAGAAAAAAGTAAGAAAGAAAGAAAGAAGAAAGAAAGAAGAAAGGAAGAAGTTAGAAAGAAGTAAGAAAGAAGTAAGAAAGAAGTAAGAAAGAAGTTAGAAAGAAGAAAGAATTAAGAAAGAAGTAAGAAAAAAGAATTAAGAAAGAAGTAAGAAAGAAGTAAGAAAGAAAGAAGAAAGAAAGGAGAAAGAAAGAAGATAGAAACAAGTAAGAAAGAAGTAAGAAAGAAAGAAGTAAGAAGTAAGTAGGAATGAAGAAAAAAGTAAGAAAGAAGTAAGAAAGAAGTAAGAAAGAAGTAAGAAAGAAGTAAGAAAGAAAGAAGAAAGAAGTAAGAAAGAAGTAAGAAAGAAGTAAGAAAGAAGAAAGAAAGAAGTAAGAAAGAAGAAAGAAAGAAGTAAGAAAGAAGAAAGAAAGAAGTAAGAAAGAAGTAAGAAAGAAGTAAGAAAGAAAGAAGAAAGAAGTAGAGAAAGAAGTAAGAAAGAAGTAAGAAAGAAGTAAGAAAGAAGTACGAAAGAAGTACGAAAGAAGTAAGAAAGAAGAAAGTAAGAAAGAAGTAAGAAAGAAAGAAGAAAGAAAGAAGAAAGAAAGAAGAAAAAAGAAGTTAGAAAGAAGTAAGAAAGAAGTAAGAAAGAAGTAAGAAAGAAGTAAGAAAGAAGTAAGAAAGAAGAAAGAAAGAAGTAAGAAAGAAGAAAGAAAGAAGTAAGAAAGAAAGAAGAAAGAAGTAAGAAAGAAAGAAGAAAGAAAGAAGTTAGAAAGACTTATAGAAAGAAGTAAGAAAGAAGTAAGAAAGAAAGAAGTAAGAAAGAAGTAAGAAAGAAGTAAGAAAGAAAGAAGAAAGAAAGAAGAAAGAAAGAAGTTAGAAAGAAGTAAGAAAGAAGCAAGAAAGAAGTAAGAAAGAAGTTAGAAAGAAGTAAGAAAGAAGTAAGAAAGAAGTTAGAAAGAAGTAAGAAAGAAGAAAGAAAGAAAGAAGTAAGAAAGAAAGAAGAAAGAAGTTAGAAAGAATTTAGAAATAAGAAAGAAAGAAGAAAGGAAGAAGAAAGAAAGAAATAAGTAAGAAAGAAGTAAGAAAGAAGTAAGAAAGAAGTAAGAAAGAAGTAAGAAAGAAAGAAGAAAGAAAGAAGAAAGAAAGAAGAAAGAAAGAAGTTAGAAAGAAGTAAGAAAGAAGTAAGAAAGAAGTAAGAAAGAAAGAAGAAAGAAGTAAGAAACAAAGAAGAAAGAAAAAATAAGAATGAAGAAAGAAAGAAGTTAGAAAGAAGTAAGAAAGAAGTAAGAAAGAAGTAAGAAAGAAGTTAGAAAGATGTAAGAAAGAATTAAGAAAGAAGTAAGAAAAAAGAATTAAGAAAGAAGTAAGAAAGAAGTAAGAAAGAAAGAAGAAAGAAAGGAGAAAGAAAGAAGATAGAAACAAGTAAGAAAGAAGTAAGAAAGAAGTAAGAAAGAAAGAAGTAAGAAGTAAGTAGGAATGAAGAAAAAAGTAAGAAAGAAGTAAGAAAGAAGTAAGAAAGAAGTAAGAAAGAAGTAAGAAAGAAAGAAGAAAGAAGTAAGAAAGAAGTAAGAAAGAAGTAAGAAAGAAGAAAGAAAGAAGTAAGAAAGAAGAAAGAAAGAAGTAAGAAAGAAGTAAGAAAGAAGTAAGAAAGAAAGAAGAAAGAAGTAGAGAAAGAAGTAAGAAAGAAGTAAGAAAGAAGTAAGAAAGAAGTACGAAACAAGTACGAAAGAAGTAAGAAAGAAGAAAGAAAGAAAGAAGTAAGAAAGAATTAAGAAAGAAAGAAGAAAGAAAGAAGAAAGAAAGAAGAAAAAAGAAGTTAGAAAGAAGTAAGAAAGAAGTAAGAAAGAAGTAAGAAAGAAGTAAGAAAGAAGAAAGAAAGAAGTAAGAAAGAAGAAAGAAAGAAGGAAGAAAGAAGTAAGAAAGAAGTAAGAAAGAAGTAAGAAAGAAGTAAGAAAGAAAGAAGAAAGAAAGAAGAAAGAAAGAAGAAAGAAAGGAGAAAGAAAGAAGAATGAGAGGAAGAAGTTAGAAAGAAGTAAGAAATAAGAAAGAAAGAAGAAAGAAAGAAGTTAGAAGGAAGTAAGAAAGAAGTAAGAAAGAAGAAAGAAATAAGTAAAAAAGAAGTATGAAATAAGTAAGAAAGAAAGAAGAAAGAAAGAAGAAAGAAAGAAGAAAGAAAGAAAGAAGTAAGAAAGAAGTAAGAAAGAAAGAAAGAAGAAAGAAAGAAGAAATAAAGAACAAAGAAAGAAGAAAGAAAGAAGTAAGAAAGAAGTAAGAAAGTAGTTAGAAAGAAGTAAGAAAGAATTAAGAAAGAAGAAAGAAAGAAAGAAGTAAGAAAGAAATAAGAAAGAAGTTAGAAAGAATTTAGAAATAAGAAAGAAAGAAGAAAGGAAGAAAAAAGAAAGAAAGAAGTAAGAAAGAAGTAAGAAAGAAGTAAGAAAGAAAGAAGAAAGAAGAAAGAAAGAAGAAATAAAGAAGAAAGAAAGAAGAAAGAAAGAAGAAAGAAAGAAAGAAGTAAGAAAAAAGTAAGAAAGAAAGAAAGAAGAAAGAAAGAAGAAAGAAAGAAAGAAGTAAGAAAGAAGTAAGAAAGAAAGAAGGAAGAAAGGAAGAAGAAAGAAAGAAGAAAGAAAGAAGAAAGAAAGAAGAAAGAAAGAAGAAAGAAAGAAGAAAGAAAGAAGTTAGAAAGAAGTAAGAATGAAGTAAGAAAGAATTAAGAAAGAAGTAAGAAAGAAAGAAGTAACAAAGAAGTAAGAAAGAAGTTAGAAAGAAGTAAGAACGATGTAAGAAAGAAGTAAGAAAGAAGTAAGAATGAAGTAAGAAAGAAGTAATAAATAAGTAAGAAAGAAGTATGAAATAAGTAAGAAAGAAGGAAGAAAGAAAGAAGAAAGAAAGAAGAAAGAAAGAAGAAAGAAAGAAAGAAGTAAAAAAAAAGTAAGAAAGAAAGAAAGAAGAAAGAAAGAAGAAAGAAAGAAAGAAGTAAGGAAGAAGTAAGAAAGAAAAAAAAGAAAGGAAGAAGTAAGAAAGAAGAAAGAAAGAAGAAGGAAAGAAGAAAGAAAGAAAGAAGTAAGAAAGAAGTAAGAAAGAAAGAAAGAAGAAAGGAAGAAGAAAGAAAGAAGAAAGAAAGAAGAAAGAAAGAAGAAAGAAGGAAGAAAGAAAGAAATTAGAAAGAATTAAGAAAGAAATAAGAAAGAAAGAAGAAAGAAGTAAGAAAGAAGTAAGAAAGAAGTAAGAAAGAAGTAAGAAAGAAGTAAGAAAGAAGTAAGAAAGAAGTAAGAAAGAAAGAAGAAAGAAAGAAGAAAGAAAGAAGAAATAAAGAAGAAAGAAAGAAGAAAGAAAGAAGTAAGAAAGAAGTAAGAAAGTAGTTAGAAAGAAGTAAGAAAGAATTAAGAAAGAAATAAGAAAGAAAGAAGAAAGAAGTAAGAAACAAAGAAGAAAGAAAGAAAAAAGGAAGAAGAAATAAAGAAGAAAGAAAGAAGAAAGAAAGAGTAAGAAAGAAGTAAGAAAGTAGTTAGAAAGAAGTAAGAAAGAATTAAGAAAGAAAAAAGAAAGAAAGAAGAAAGAAGTAAGAAACAAAGAAGAAAGAAAGAAAAAAGAAAGAAGAAAGAAAGAAGTTAGACAGAAGTAAGAAAGAAGTAAGAAAGAAGTAAGAAAGAAGTTAGAAAGAAGTAAGAAAGAAGTAAGAAAGAAGTAAGAAAGAAATAAGTAAGAAAGAAGTAAGAAATAAGTAAGAAACAAAGAAGAAAGAAGTAAGGAGGAATGAAATAGAAGTAAGAAAGAAGTAAGAAATAAGTAAGAAAGAAGTAAGAAAGAAGTAAGAATGAAAGAAGAAAGAAGTAAGAAAGAAGTAAGAAAGAAGTAAGAAAGAAAGAAGTAAGAAAGAAGTAAGAAAGAAGTAAGAAAGAAAGAAGAAAGAAAGAAGAAAGAAAGAAGATAGAAACAAGTAAGAAAGAAATAAGAAAGAAGTAAGAAAGAAAGAATTAAGAAGTAAGGAGGAATGAAGAAAAAAGTAAGAAAGAAGTAAGAAAGAAGTAAGAAAGAAGTAAGAAAGAAGTTAGAAAGAAATAAGAAAGAATTAAGAAAGAAGTAAGAAAGAAAGAAGTAACAAAGAAGTAAGAAAGAAGTAAGAAAGAAAGAAGAAAGAAAGAAGAAAGAAAGAAGAAAGAAAGAAGTAAGAAAGAAGTAAGAAAGAAGTAAGAAAAAAGTTAGAAAGAAGTAAGAAAGAAGTAAGAAAGAAGTTAGAAAGAAGTAAGAAAGAATAAAGAAAGAAAGAAGTAAGAAAGAAATAAGAAAGAAGTTAGAAAGACTTTAGAAATAAGAAAGAAAGAAGAAAGGAAGAAGAAAGAAAGAAAGAAGTAAGAAAGAAGTAAGAAAGAAGTAAGAAAGAAGTAAGAAAGAAGTAAGAAAGAAGAAAGAAAGAAGAAAGAAAGAAGTAAGAAAGAAAGAAGAAAGATGTAAGAAAGAAGTTAGAAAGAAGTAAGAAAGAAGTAAGAAAGAAAGAAGAAAGAAGTAAGAAACAAAGAAGAAAGAAAGAAAAAAGAAAGAAGAAAGAAAGAAGTTAGAAAGAAGTAAGAAAGAAGTAAGAAAGAAAGAAGAAAGAAATAAGAAAGTGAGAAGAAAGAGAGAAGAAAGAAATAAGTCAGAGAGAAGTAAGAAAGAAGTAAGAAAGAAGGAGGAAAGAAGTAAGAAAGAAGTAAGAAAGAAAGAAGAAAGAAAGAAGTAAGAAAGAAGAAAGAAAGAAGAAAGAAAGAAGTTAGAAAGAAGTAAGAAAGAAGTAAGAAAGAAAGAAGAAAGAAGTAAGAAACAAAGAAGAAAGAAAAAATAAGAATGAAGAAAGAAAGAAGTTAGAAAGAAGAAAGAATTAAGAAAGAAGTAAGAAAGAAGTTAGAAAGAAGTAAGAAAGAAGAAAGAAAGAAGTAAGAAAGAAGTAAGAAAGAAGTAAGAAAGAAAGAAGAAAGAAAGGAGAAAGAAAGAAGATAGAAACAAGTAAGAAAGAAGTAAGAAAGAAAGAAGTAAGAAGTAAGTAGGAATGAAGAAAAAAGTAAGAAAGAAGTAAGAAAGAAGTAAGAAAGAAGTAAGAAAGAAGTAAGAAAGAAAGAAGAAAGAAGTAAGAAAGAAGTAAGAAAGAAGTAAGAAAGAAGAAAGAAAAGTAAGAAAGAAGAAAGAAAGAAGTAAGAAAGAAGTAAGAAAGAAGTAAGAAAGAAAGAAGAAAGAAGTAGAGAAAGAAGTAAGAAAGAAGTAAGAAAGAAGTAAGAAAGAAGTACGAAAGAAGTACGAAAGAAGTAAGAAAGAAGAAAGTAAGAAAGAAGTAAGAAAGAAAGAAGAAAGAAAGAAGAAAGAAAGAAGTTAGAAAGAAGTAAGAAAGAAGTAAGAAAGAAGTAAGAAAGAAGTAAGAAAGAAGTAAGAAAGAAGAAAGAAAGAAGTAAGAAAGAAGAAAGAAAGAAGTAAGAAAGAAAGAAGAAAGAAGTATGAAAGAAAGAAGAAAGAAAGAAGTTAGAAAGACTTATAGAAAGAAGTAAGAAAGAAGTAAGAAAGAAAGAAGTAAGAAAGAAGTAAGAAAGAAGTAAGAAAGAAAGAAGAAAGAAAGAAGAAAGAAAGAAGTTAGAAAGAAGTAAGAAAGAAGCAAGAAAGAAGTAAGAAAGAAGTTAGAAAGAAGTAAGAAAGAAGTAAGAAAGAAGTTAGAAAGAAGTAAGAAAGAAGAAAGAAAGAAAGAAGTAAGAAAGAAAGAAGAAAGAAGTTAGAAAGAATTTAGAAATAAGAAAGAAAGAAGAAAGGAAGAAGAAAGAAAGAAATAAGTAAGAAAGAAGTAAGAAAGAAGTAAGAAAGAAGTAAGAAAGAAGTAAGAAAGAAAGAAGAAAGAAAGGAGAAAGAAAGAAGATAGAAACAAGTAAGAAAGAAGTAAGAAAGAAGTAAGAAAGAAAGAAGTAAGAAGTAAGTAGGAATGAAGAAAAAAGTAAGAAAGAAGTAAGAAAGAAGTAAGAAAGAAGTAAGAAAGAAGTAAGAAAGAAAGAAGAAAGAAGTAAGAAAGAAGTAAGAAAGAAGTAAGAAAGAAGAAAGAAAGAAGTAAGAAAGAAGAAAGAAAGAAGTAAGAAAGAAGTAAGAAAGAAGTAAGAAATAAGAAGAAAGAAGTAGAGAAAGAAGGAAGAAAGAAGTAAGAAAGAAGTAAGAAAGAAGTACGAAAGAAGTACGAAAGAAGTAAGAAAGAAGAAAGAAAGAAGTAAGAAAGAAGAAATAAAGAAGGAAGAAAGAAGTAAGAAAGAAGGAAGAAAGAAGTAAGAAAGAAGTAAGAAAGAAGTAAGAAAGAAAGAAGAAATAAAGAAGAAAGAAAGAAGAAAGAAAGGAGAAAGAAAGAAGAATGAGAGGAAGAAGTTAGAAAGAAGTAAGAAATAAGAAAGAAAGAAGAAAGAAAGAAGTTAGAAGGAAGTAAGAAAGAAGTAAGAAAGAAGAAAGAAGAAAGAGAGAAAGAAAGAAGTAAGAAAGAATTAAGAAATAAGTAAAAAAGAAGTATGAAATAAGTAAGAAAGAAAGAAGAAAGAAAGAAGAAAGAAAGAAGAAAGAAATAAAGAAGTAAGAAAGAAGTAAGAAAGAAAGAAAGAAGAAAGAAAGAAGAAAGAAAGAAGAAAGAAAGAAGTTAGAAAGAAGAAAGAATTAAGAAAGAAGTAAGAAAGAATGAAGAAAGAAGTAAGAAAGAAGTAAGAAAGAAGTAAGAAAGAAAGAAGAAAGAAAGGAGAAAGAAAGAAGATAGAATCAAGTAAGAAAGAAGTAAGAAAGAAAGAAGTAAGAAGTAAGTAGGAATGAAGAAAAAAGTAAGAAAGAAGTAAGAAAGAAGTAAGAAAGAAGTAAGAAAGAAGTAAGAAAGAAAGAAGAAAGAAGTAAGAAAGAAGTAAGAAAGAAGTAAGAAAGAAGAAAGAAAGAAGTAAGAAAGAAGAAAGAAAGAAGTAAGAAAGAAGTAAGAAAGAAGTAAGAAAGAAAGAAGAAAGAAGTAGAGAAAGAAGTAAGAAAGAAGTAAGAAAGAAGTAAGAAAGAAGTACGAAAGAAGTACGAAAGAAGTAAGAAAGAAGAAAGTAAGAAAGAAGTAAGAAAGAAAGAAGAAAGAAAGAAGAAAGAAAGAAGAAAGAAAGAAGAAAAAAGAAGTTAGAAAGAAGTAAGAAAGAAGTAAGAAAGAAGTAAGAAAGAAGTAAGAAAGAAGTAAGAAAGAAGAAAGAAAGAAGTAAGAAAGAAGAAAGAAAGAAGTAAGAAAGAAAGAAGAAAGAAGTAAGAAAGAAAGAAGAAAGAAAGAAGTTAGAAAGACTTATAGAAAGAAGTAAGAAAGAAGTAAGAAAGAAAGAAGTAAGAAAGAAGTAAGAAAGAAGTAAGAAAGAAAGAAGAAAGAAAGAAGAAAGAAAGAAGTTAGAAAGAAGTAAGAAAGAAGCAAGAAAGAAGTAAGAAAGAAGTTAGAAAGAAGTAAGAAAGAAGTAAGAAAGAAGTTAGAAAGAAGTAAGAAAGAAGAAAGAAAGAAAGAAGTAAGAAAGAAAGAAGAAAGAAGTTAGAAAGAATTTAGAAATAAGAAAGAAAGAAGAAAGGAAGAAGAAAGAAATAAAGAAGTAAGAAAGAAGTAAGAAAGAAGTAAGAAAGAAGTAAGAAAGAAAGAAGAAAGAAAGAAGAAAGAAAGAAGAAAGAAAGAAGTAAGAAAGAAAGAAGAAAGATGTAAGAAAGAAGTTAGAAAGAAGTAAGAAAGAAGTAAGAAAGAAAGAAGAAAGAAGTAAGAAACAAAGAAGAAAGAAAGAAAAAAGAAAGAAGAAAGAAAGAAGTTAGAAAGAAGTAAGAAAGAAGTAAGAAAGAAAGAAGAAAGAAATAAGAAAGTGAGAAGAAAGAGAGAAGAAAGAAATAAGTCAGAGAGAAGTAAGAAAGAAGTAAGAAAGAAGGAGGAAAGAAGTAAGAAAGAAGTAAGAAAGAAAGAAGAAAGAAAGAAGTAAGAAAGAAGAAAGAAAGAAGAAAGAAAGAAGTTAGAAAGAAGTAAGAAAGAAGTAAGAAAGAAAGAAGAAAGAAGTAAGAAACAAAGAAGAAAGAAAAAATAAGAATGAAGAAAGAAAGAAGTTAGAAAGAAGAAAGAATTAAGAAAGAAGTAAGAAAGAAGTTAGAAAGAAGTAAGAAAGAAGAAAGAAAGAAGTAAGAAAGAAGTAAGAAAGAAGTAAGAAAGAAAGAAGAAAGAAAGGAGAAAGAAAGAAGATAGAAACAAGTAAGAAAGAAGTAAGAAAGAAAGAAGTAAGAAGTAAGTAGGAATGAAGAAAAAAGTAAGAAAGAAGTAAGAAAGAAGTAAGAAAGAAGTAAGAAAGAAGTAAGAAAGAAAGAAGAAAGAAGTAAGAAAGAAGTAAGAAAGAAGTAAGAAAGAAGAAAGAAAAGTAAGAAAGAAGAAAGAAAGAAGTAAGAAAGAAGTAAGAAAGAAGTAAGAAAGAAAGAAGAAAGAAGTAGAGAAAGAAGTAAGAAAGAAGTAAGAAAGAAGTAAGAAAGAAGTACGAAAGAAGTACGAAAGAAGTAAGAAAGAAGAAAGTAAGAAAGAAGTAAGAAAGAAAGAAGAAAGAAAGAAGAAAGAAAGAAGTTAGAAAGAAGTAAGAAAGAAGTAAGAAAGAAGTAAGAAAGAAGTAAGAAAGAAGTAAGAAAGAAGAAAGAAAGAAGTAAGAAAGAAGAAAGAAAGAAGTAAGAAAGAAAGAAGAAAGAAGTATGAAAGAAAGAAGAAAGAAAGAAGTTAGAAAGACTTATAGAAAGAAGTAAGAAAGAAGTAAGAAAGAAAGAAGTAAGAAAGAAGTAAGAAAGAAGTAAGAAAGAAAGAAGAAAGAAAGAAGAAAGAAAGAAGTTAGAAAGAAGTAAGAAAGAAGCAAGAAAGAAGTAAGAAAGAAGTTAGAAAGAAGTAAGAAAGAAGTAAGAAAGAAGTTAGAAAGAAGTAAGAAAGAAGAAAGAAAGAAAGAAGTAAGAAAGAAAGAAGAAAGAAGTTAGAAAGAATTTAGAAATAAGAAAGAAAGAAGAAAGGAAGAAGAAAGAAAGAAATAAGTAAGAAAGAAGTAAGAAAGAAGTAAGAAAGAAGTAAGAAAGAAGTAAGAAAGAAAGAAGAAAGAAAGGAGAAAGAAAGAAGATAGAAACAAGTAAGAAAGAAGTAAGAAAGAAGTAAGAAAGAAAGAAGTAAGAAGTAAGTAGGAATGAAGAAAAAAGTAAGAAAGAAGTAAGAAAGAAGTAAGAAAGAAGTAAGAAAGAAGTAAGAAAGAAAGAAGAAAGAAGTAAGAAAGAAGTAAGAAAGAAGTAAGAAAGAAGAAAGAAAGAAGTAAGAAAGAAGAAAGAAAGAAGTAAGAAAGAAGTAAGAAAGAAGTAAGAAATAAGAAGAAAGAAGTAGAGAAAGAAGGAAGAAAGAAGTAAGAAAGAAGTAAGAAAGAAGTACGAAAGAAGTACGAAAGAAGTAAGAAAGAAGAAAGAAAGAAGTAAGAAAGAAGAAATAAAGAAGGAAGAAAGAAGTAAGAAGAAGGAAGAAAGAAGTAAGAAAGAAGTAAGAAAGAAGTAAGAAAGAAAGAAGAAATAAAGAAGAAAGAAAGAAGAAAGAAAGGAGAAAGAAAGAAGAATGAGAGGAAGAAGTTAGAAAGAAGTAAGAAATAAGAAAGAAAGAAGAAAGAAAGAAGTTAGAAGGAAGTAAGAAAGAAGTAAGAAAGAAGAAAGAAGAAAGAGAGAAAGAAAGAAGTAAGAAAGAATTAAGAAATAAGTAAAAAAGAAGTATGAAATAAGTAAGAAAGAAAGAAGAAAGAAAGAAGAAAGAAAGAAGAAAGAAATAAAGAAGTAAGAAAGAAGTAAGAAAGAAAGAAAGAAGAAAGAAAGAAGAAAGAAAGAAGAAAGAAAGAAGTTAGAAAGAAGAAAGAATTAAGAAAGAAGTAAGAAAGAATGAAGAAAGAAGTAAGAAAGAAGTAAGAAAGAAGTAAGAAAGAAAGAAGAAAGAAAGGAGAAAGAAAGAAGATAGAATCAAGTAAGAAAGAAGTAAGAAAGAAAGAAGTAAGAAGTAAGTAGGAATGAAGAAAAAAGTAAGAAAGAAGTAAGAAAGAAGTAAGAAAGAAGTAAGAAAGAAGTAAGAAAGAAAGAAGAAAGAAGTAAGAAAGAAGTAAGAAAGAAGTAAGAAAGAAGAAAGAAAGAAGTAAGAAAGAAGAAAGAAAGAAGTAAGAAAGAAGTAAGAAAGAAGTAAGAAAGAAAGAAGAAAGAAGTAGAGAAAGAAGTAAGAAAGAAGTAAGAAAGAAGTAAGAAAGAAGTACGAAAGAAGTACGAAAGAAGTAAGAAAGAAGAAAGTAAGAAAGAAGTAAGAAAGAAAGAAGAAAGAAAGAAGAAAGAAAGAAGAAAGAAAGAAGAAAAAAGAAGTTAGAAAGAAGTAAGAAAGAAGTAAGAAAGAAGTAAGAAAGAAGTAAGAAAGAAGTAAGAAAGAAGAAAGAAAGAAGTAAGAAAGAAGAAAGAAAGAAGTAAGAAAGAAAGAAGAAAGAAGTAAGAAAGAAAGAAGAAAGAAAGAAGTTAGAAAGACTTATAGAAAGAAGTAAGAAAGAAGTAAGAAAGAAAGAAGTAAGAAAGAAGTAAGAAAGAAGTAAGAAAGAAAGAAGAAAGAAAGAAGAAAGAAAGAAGTTAGAAAGAAGTAAGAAAGAAGCAAGAAAGAAGTAAGAAAGAAGTTAGAAAGAAGTAAGAAAGAAGTAAGAAAGAAGTTAGAAAGAAGTAAGAAAGAAGAAAGAAAGAAAGAAGTAAGAAAGAAAGAAGAAAGAAGTTAGAAAGAATTTAGAAATAAGAAAGAAAGAAGAAAGGAAGAAGAAAGAAATAAAGAAGTAAGAAAGAAGTAAGAAAGAAGTAAGAAAGAAGTAAGAAAGAAAGAAGAAAGAAAGAAGAAAGAAAGAAGAAAGAAAGAAGTAAGAAAGAAAGAAGAAAGATGTAAGAAAGAAGTTAGAAAGAAGTAAGAAAGAAGTAAGAAAGAAAGAAGAAAGAAGTAAGAAACAAAGAAGAAAGAAAGAAAAAAGAAAGAAGAAAGAAAGAAGTTAGAAAGAAGTAAGAAAGAAGTAAGAAAGAAAGAAGAAAGAAATAAGAAAGTGAGAAGAAAGAGAGAAGAAAGAAATAAGTCAGAGAGAAGTAAGAAAGAAGTAAGAAAGAAGGAGGAAAGAAGTAAGAAAGAAGTAAGAAAGAAAGAAGAAAGAAAGAAGTAAGAAAGAAGAAAGAAAGAAGAAAGAAAGAAGTTAGAAAGAAGTAAGAAAGAAGTAAGAAAGAAGTAAGAAAGAAAGAAGAAAGAAGTAAGAAACAAAGAAGAAAGAAAAAATAAGAATGAAGAAAGAAAGAAGTTAGAAAGAAGAAAGAATTAAGAAAGAAGTAAGAAAGAAGTTAGAAAGAAGTAAGAAAGAAGAAAGAAAGAAGTAAGAAAGAAGTAAGAAAGAAGTAAGAAAGAAAGAAGAAAGAAAGGAGAAAGAAAGAAGATAGAAACAAGTAAGAAAGAAGTAAGAAAGAAAGAAGTAAGAAGTAAGTAGGAATGAAGAAAAAAGTAAGAAAGAAGTAAGAAAGAAGTAAGAAAGAAGTAAGAAAGAAGTAAGAAAGAAAGAAGAAAGAAGTAAGAAAGAAGAAAGAAGAAAGAGAGAAAGAAAGAAGTAAGAAAGAATTAAGAAATAAGTAAAAAAGAAGTATGAAATAAGTAAGAAAGAAAGAAGAAAGAAAGTAGAAAGAAAGAAGAAAGAAATAAAGAAGTAAGAAAGAAGTAAGAAAGAAAGAAAGAAGAAAGAAAGAAGAAAGAAAGAAGAAAGAAAGAAGTT
Source organism: Columba livia (assembly GCF_036013475.1). Taxonomy (NCBI): domain Eukaryota; kingdom Metazoa; phylum Chordata; class Aves; order Columbiformes; family Columbidae; genus Columba; species Columba livia. The sequence goes on along the minus strand of NW_027043599.1, from coordinate 29,021 downwards.
AGAAAGAAGAAAGAATTAAGAAAGAAGTAAGAAAGAAGTTAGAAAGAAATAAGAAAGAAGGAAGAAAGAAGTAAGAAAGAAGTAAGAAAGAAGTAAGAAAGAAAGAAGAAAGAAAGGAGAAAGAAAGAAGATAGAAACAAGTAAGAAAGAAGTAGAAAGAAAGAAGTAAGAAGTAAGTAGGAATGAAGAAAAAAGTAAGAAAGAAGTAAGAAAGAAGTAAGAAAGAAGTAAGAAAGAAGTAAGAAAGAAAGAAGAAAGAAGTAAGAAAGAAGTAAGAAAGAAGTAAGAAAGAAGAAAGAAAGAAGTAAGAAAGAAGAAAGAAAGAAGTAAGAAAGAAGTAAGAAAGAAGTAAGAAAGAAAGAAGAAAGAAGTAGAGAAAGAAGTAAGAAAGAAGTAAGAAAGAAGTAAGAAAGAAGTACGAAAGAAGTACGAAAGAAGTAAGAAAGAAGAAAGTAAGAAAGAAGTAAGAAAGAAAGAAGAAAGAAAGAAGAAAGAAAGAAGAAAGAAAGAAGAAAGAAAGAAGAAAAAAGAAGTTAGAAAGAAGTAAGAAAGAAGTAAGAAAGAAGTAAGAAAGAAGTAAGAAAGAAGTAAGAAAGAAGAAAGAAAGAAGTAAGAAAGAAGAAAGAAAGAAGTAGAGAAAGAAGAAAGAAGTAAGAAAGAAAGAAGAAAGAAAGAAGTTAGAAAGACTTATAGAAAGAAGTAAGAAAGAAGTAAGAAAGAAAGAAGTAAGAAAGAAGTAAGAAAGAAGTAAGAAAGAAAGAAGAAAGAAAGAAGAAAGAAAGAAGTTAGAAAGAAGTAAGAAAGAAGCAAGAAAGAAGTAAGAAAGAAGTTAGAAAGAAGTAAGAAAGAAGTAAGAAAGAAGTTAGAAAGAAGTAAGAAAGAAGAAAGAAAGAAAGAAGTAAGAAAGAAAGAAGAAAGAAGTTAGAAAGAATTTAGAAATAAGAAAGAAAGAAGAAAGGAAGAAGAAAGAAATAAAGAAGTAAGAAAGAAGTAAGAAAGAAGTAAGAAAGAAGTAAGAAAGAAAGAAGAAAGAAAGAAGAAAGAAAGAAGAAAGAAAGAAGTTAGAAAGAAGTAAGAAAGAAGTAAGAAAGAAGTAAGAAAGAAAGAAGAAAGAAGTAAGAAACAAAGAAGAAAGAAAAAATAAGAATGAAGAAAGAAAGAAGGTAGAAAGAAGTAAGAAAGAAGTAAGAAAGAAGTAAGAAAGAAGTTAGAAAGAAGTAAGAAAGAATTAAGAAAGAAGTAAGAAAAAAGAATTAAGAAAGAAGTAAGAAAGAAGTAAGAAAGAAAGAAGAAAGAAAGGAGAAAGAAAGAAGATAGAAACAAGTAAGAAAGAAGTAAGAAAGAAGTAAGAAAGAAAGAAGTAAGAAGTAAGTAGGAATGAAGAAAAAAGTAAGAAAGAAGTAAGAAAGAAGTAAGAAAGAAGTAAGAAAGAAGTAAGTAAGAAAGAAGAAAGAAGTAAGAAAGAAGTAAGAAAGAAGTAAGAAAGAAGAAAGAAAGAAGTAAGAAAGAAGAAAGAAAGAAGTAAGAAAGAAGTAAGAAAGAAGTAAGAAAGAAAGAAGAAAGAAGTAGAGAAAGAAGTAAGAAAGAAGTAAGAAAGAAGTAAGAAAGAAGTACGAAAGAAGTACGAAAGAAGTAAGAAAGAAGAAAGAAAGAAGTAAGAAAGAAGAAAGAAAGAAGTAAGAAAGAAGTAAGAAAGAAGTAAGAAAGAAAGAAGAAAGAAGTAGAGAAAGAAGTAAGAAAGAAGTAAAAAAGTAGTAAGAAAGAATTACGAAAGAAGTACGAAAGAAGTAAGAAAGAAGAAAGAAAGAAAGAAGTAAGAAAGAAGTAAGAAAGAAAGAAGAAAGAAAGAAGAAAGAAAGAAGAAAAAAGAAGTTAGAAAGAAGTAAGAAAGAAGTAAGAAAGAAGTAAGAAAGAAGTAAGAAAGAAGAAAGAAAGAAGTAAGAAAGAAGAAAGAAAGAAGGAAGAAAGAAGTAAGAAAGAAGTAAGAAAGAAGTAAGAAAGAAGTAAGAAAGAAGTAAGAAAGAAAGAAGAAAGAAAGAAGAAAGAAAGAAGAAAGAAAGGAGAAAGAAAGAAGAATGAGAGGAAGAAGTTAGAAAGAAGTAAGAAATAAGAAAGAAAGAAGAAAGAAAGAAGAAAGAAAGAAGAAAGAAAGAAAGAAAGAAGTAAGAAAGAAGTAAGAAAGAAAGAAAGAAGAAAGAAAGAAGAAAGAAAGAAAGAAGTAAGAATGAAGTAAGAAAGAAAAAAAAAAGAAAGGAAGAAGAAAGAAAGAAGAAAGAAAGAAGTAACAAAGAAGTAAGAAAGAAGAAAGAAAGAAAGAAGTTAGAAAGAAGTAAGAAAGAAGTAAGAAAGAAGTAAGAAAGAAGTTAGAAAGAAGAAAGAAAGAAGAAAGAAGGAAGTAAGAAAGAAAGAAGTAACAAAGAAGTAAGAAAGAAAGAAGAAAGAAAGAAGAATGAAAGAAGAAAGAAAGAAGAAAGAAAGAAAGAAGTAAGAAAGAAGAAAGAAAGAAGTAAGAAAGAAAGAAGAAAGAAGTAAGGAGGAATGAAGAAAGAAGTAAGAAAGAAGTAAGAAAGAAGTAAGAAAGAAGTAAGAAAGAAGTAAGAAAGAAAGAAGAAAGAAGTAAGAAAGAAGTAAGAAAGAAGAAAGAAAGAAAGAAGTAAGAAAGAAGTAAGAAAGAAGTAAGAAAGAAAGAAGAAAGAAAGAAGAAAGAAAGAAGAAATAAAGAACAAAGAAAGAAGAAAGAAAGAAGTAAGAAAGAAGTAAGAAAGTAGTTAGAAAGAAGTAAGAAAGAATTAAGAAAGAAGAAAGAAAGAAAGAAGTAAGAAAGAAATAAGAAAGAAGTTAGAAAGAATTTAGAAATAAGAAAGAAAGAAGAAAGGAAGAAAAAAGAAAGAAAGAAATAAGAAAGAAGTAAGAAAGAAGTAAGAAAGAAAGAAGAAAGAAGAAATAAAGAAGAAATAAAGAAGAAAGAAAGAAGAAAGAAAGAAGAAAGAAAGAAAGAAGTAAGAAAAAAGTAAGAAAGAAAGAAAGAAGAAAGAAAGAAGAAAGAAAGAAGAAAGAAAGAAGAAAGAAAGAAGAAAGAAAGAAGTTAGAAAGAAGTAAGAATGAAGTAAGAAAGAATTAAGAAAGAAGTAAGAAAGAAAGAAGTAACAAAGAAGTAAGAAAGAAGTTAGAAAGAAGTAAGAAAGAAGTAAGAAAGAAGTAAGAAAGAAGTAAGAAAGAAGTAATAAATAAGTAAGAAAGAAGTATGAAATAAGTAAGAAAGAAGGAAGAAAGAAAGAAGAAAGAAAGAAGAAAGAAAGAAGAAAGAAAGAAAGAAGTAAAAAAAAAGTAAGAAAGAAAGAAAGAAGAAAGAAAGAAGAAAGAAAGAAAGAAGTAAGGAAGAAGTAAGAAAGAAAAAAAGAAAGGAAGAAGTAAGAAAGAAGAAAGAAAGAAGAAGGAAAGAAGAAAGAAAGAAAGAAGTAAGAAAGAAGTAAGAAAGAAAGAAAGAAGAAAGGAAGGAGAAAGAAAGAAGAAAGAAACAAGAAAGAAAGAAGAAAGAAGGAAGAAAGAAAGAAGTTAGAAAGAATTAAGAAAGAAGTAAGAAAGAAAGAAGAAATAATTAAGAAAGAAGTAAGAAAGAAAGAGGTAACAAAGAAGTAAGAAAGAAAGAAGAAAGAAAGAAGAATGAAAGAAGAAAGAAAGAAGAAAGAAAGAAAGAAGAAAGAAAGAAGAAAGAAAGAAGAAAGAAAGAAGTAAGAAAGAAGTAAGAAAGTAGTTAGAAAGAAGTAAGAAAGAATTAAGAAAGAAATAAGAAAGAAAGAAGAAAGAAGTAAGAAACAAAGAAGAAAGAAAGAAAAAAGAAAGAAGAAATAAAGAAGAAAGAAAGAAGAAAGAAAGAAGTAAGAAAGAAGTAAGAAAGTAGTTAGAAAGAAGTAAGAAAGAATTAAGAAAGAAAAAAGAAAGAAAGAAGAAAGAAGTAAGAAACAAAGAAGAAAGAAAGAAAAAAGAAAGAAGAAAGAAAGAAGTTAGACAGAAGTAAGAAAGAAGTAAGAAAGAAGTAAGAAAGAAGTTAGAAAGAAGTAAGAAAGAAGTAAGAAAGAAGTAAGAAAGAAATAAGTAAGAAAGAAGTAAGAAAGAAGTAAGAAAGAAAGAAGAAAGAAGTAAGGAGGAATGAAATAGAAGTAAGAAAGAAGTAAGAAATAAGTAAGAAAGAAGTAAGAAAGAAGTAAGAAAGAAAGAAGAAAGAAGTAAGAAAGAAGTAAGAAAGAAGTAAGAAAGAAAGAAGTAAGAAAGAAGTAAGAAAGAAGTAAGAAAGGAAGAAGAAAGAAAGAAGAATGAAAGAAGATAGAAACAAGTAAGAAAGAAATAAGAAAGAAGTAAGAAAGAAAGAAGTAAGAAGTAAGGAGGAATGAAGAAAAAAGTAAGAAAGAAGTAAGAAAGAAGTAAGAAAGAAGTAAGAAAGAAGTTAGAAAGAAAGAAGAAAGAAAGAAGAAAGAAGTAAGAAAGAAAGAAGTAAGAAAGAAGTAAGAAAGAAGTAAGAAAAAAGTTAGAAATTAGTAAGAAAGAAGTAAGAAAGAAGTTAGAAAGAAGTAAGAAAGAATAAAGAAAGAAAGAAGTAAGAAAGAAATAAGAAAGAAGTTAGAAAGACTTTAGAAATAAGAAAGAAAGAAGAAAGGAAGAAGAAAGAAAGAAAGAAGTAAGAAAGAAGTAAGAAAGAAGTAAGAAAGAAGAAAGAAAGAAGAAAGAAATAAGTAAGAAAGAAAGAAGAAAGATGTAAGAAAGAAGTTAGAAAGAAGTAAGAAAGAAGTAAGAAAGAAAGGAGAAAGAAGTAAAAAACAAAGAAGAAAGAAAGAAAAAAGAAAGAAGAAAGAAAGAAGTTAGAAAGAAGTAAGAAAGAAGTAAGAAAGAAAGAAATAAGAAAGTGAGAAGAAAGAGAGAAGAAAGAAATAAGTCAGAGAGAAGTAAGAAAGAAGTAAGAAAGAAGGAGGAAAGAAGTAAGAAAGAAGTAAGAAAGAAAGAAGAAAGAAAGAAGTAAGAAAGAAGTAAGAAAGAAACAAGAAAGAAGTAAGAAAGAATTAAGAAAGAAAGAAGAAAGAAGTAAGAAAGAAGTAAGAAAGAAGAAAGAAAGAAGTAAGAAAGAAGAAAGAAAGAATTTAAAAAAGTAAGAAAGAAGTAAGAAAGAAGTAAGAAAGAAAGAAGAAAGAAAGAAGAAAGAAAGAAGAAAGAAAGAAGTTAGAAAGAAGAAAGAATTAAGAAAGAAGTAAGAAAGAAGTTAGAAAGAAGTAAGAAAGAAGTAAGAAAGAAGTAAGAAAGAAGTTAGAAAGAAGTAAGAAAGAAGTAAGAAAGAAGTAAGAAAGAAAGAAGTAAGAAAGAAGTAAGAAAGAAAGAAGAAAGAAAGAAGAAAGAAAGAAGTAAGAAAGAAAGAAGAAAGAAGTAAGAAAGAAGTAAGAAAGAAGTAAGAAAGAAGAAAGAAGAAAGAGAGAAAGAAAGAAGTAAGAAAGAAGTAAGAAATAAGTAAGAAAGAAGTACGAAATAAGTAAGAAAGAAAGAAGAAAGAAAGAAGAAAGAAAGAAGAAAGAAAGAAAGAAGTAAGAAAGAAGTAAGAAAGAAAGAAAGAAGAAAGAAAGAAGAAAGAAAGAAGAAAGAAAGAAGAAAGAAAGAAGAAAGAAAGAAGAAAGAAAGAAGAAAGAAAGAAGAAAGAAAGAAAGAAGTAAGAAAGAAAGAAAGAAGAAAGAAAGAAGAAAGTAAGAAAGAAGTAAGAAAGAAGTAAGAAAGAAAGAAAGAAGAAAGGAAGAAGAAAGAAAGAAGAAAGAAAGAAGAAAGAAGAAAGAAAGAAGAAAGAAAGAAGAAATAAAGAAGTTAGAAGGAAGAAAGAAGTAAGAAAGAAGTAAGAAAGAAGTTAGAAAGAAGTAAGAAAGAATTAAGAAAGAAGTAAGAAAGAAAGAAGTAACAAAGAAGTAAGAAAGAAGTAAGAAAGAAAGAAGAAAGAAAGAAGAAAGAAAGAAAGAAGTAAGAAAGAAGAAAGAAAGAAAGAAGTAAGAAAGAAGTAAGAAAGAAAGAAAGAAGAAAGAAAGAAGAAAGAAAGAAGAAATAAAGAAGAAAGAAAGAAGGAAGAAAGAAGAAAGAAAGAAAGAAGTACGAAAGAATTAAGAAAGAAGTAAGAAAGAAAGAAGTAAGAAAGAAGTAAGAAAGAAGTAAGAAAGAAAGAAGAAAGAAAAGAAGAAAGAAAGAAGTTGGAAAGAAGTAAGAAAGAAGTAAGAAATAAGTAAAAAAGAAGTTAGAAAGAAGTAAGAAAGAAGTTAGAAAGAAGGAAGAAAGAAGAAAGAAAGAAAGAAGTAAGAAAGAAATAAGAAAGAAGTTAGAAAGAATTTAGAAATAAGAAAGAAAGAAGAAAGGAAGAAGAAAGAAAGAAAGAAGTAAGAAAGACGTAAGAAAGAAGTAAGAAAGAAGTAAGAAAGTAGTAAGAAAGAAGTAAGAAAGAAGTAAGAAAGAAAGAAGAAAGAAAGAAGAAAGAAAGACGTTAGAAAGAAGTAAGAAAGAAGTAAGAAAGAAGTAAGAAAGTAGTTAGAAAGAAGTAAGAAAGCATTAAGAAAGAAGTAAGAGAGAAAGAAGTAACAAAGAAGTAAGAAAGAAGTTAGAAAGAATTTAGAAATAAGAAAGAAAGAAGAAAGGAAGAACAAAGAAAGAAAGAAGTAAGAAAGAAGTAAGAAAGAAGTAAGAAAGAAGTAAGAAAGAAGTAATAAAGAAAGAAGAAAGAAAGAAAAAAGAAAGAAAGAAGAAATAAAGAAGAAAGAAAGAAGAAAGAAAGAAGTAAGAAAGAAGTAAGAAAGTAGTTAGAAAGAAGTAAGAAAAATTAAGAAAGAAGAAAGAAAGGAAGAAGTAAGAAAGAAATAAGAAAGAAGTTAGAAAGAATTTAGAAATAAGAAAGAAAGAAGAAAGGAAGAATAAAGAAAGAAAAAAGTAAGAAAGAAGTAAGAAAGAAGTAAGAAAAAAAGAAGAAAGAAAGAAGAAAGAAAGAAGAAATAAAGAAGAAAGAAAGAAGAAAGAAAGAAGAAAGAAAGAAAGAAGTAAGAAAAAACTAAGAAAGAAAGAAAGAAGAAAGAAAGAAGAAAGAAAGAAAGAAAGAAGTAAGAACGAAGTAAGAAAGAAAGAAAGAAGAAAGGAAGAAGAAAGAAAGAAGAAAGAAATAAGAAAGAAAGAAGAAAGAAAGAAGTTAGATAGAAGTAAGAAAGAAGTAAGAAAGAATTAAGAAAGAAGTAAGAAAGAAAGAAGTAACAAAGAAGTAAGAAAGAAGTTAGAAAGAATTTAGAAATAAGAAAGAAAGAAGAAAGGAAGAAGAAAGAAAGAAAGAAGTAAGAAAGAAATAAGAAAGAAGTTAGAAAGAATTTAGAAATAAGAAAGAAAGAAGAAAGGAAGAAGAAAGAAAGAAAAAAGTAAGAAAGAAGTAAGAAAGAAGTAAGAAAAAAAGAAGAAAGAAAGAAGAAAGAAAGAAGAAATAAAGAAGAAAGAAAGAAGAAAGAAAGAAGAAAGAAAGAAAGAAGTAAGAAAAAACTAAGAAAGAAAGAAAGAAGAAAGAAAGAAGAAAGAAAGAAAGAAAGAAGTAAGAACGAAGTAAGAAAGAAAGAAAGAAGAAAGGAAGAAGAAAGAAAGAAGAAAGAAATAAGAAAGAAAGAAGAAAGAAAGAAGTTAGATAGAAGTAAGAAAGAAGTAAGAAAGAATTAAGAAAGAAGTAAGAAAGAAAGAAGTAACAAAGAAGTAAGAAAGAAGTTAGAAAGAATTTAGAAATAAGAAAGAAAGAAGAAAGGAAGAAGAAAGAAAGAAAGAAGTAAGAAAGAAATAAGAAAGAAGTTAGAAAGAATTTAGAAATAAGAAAGAAAGAAGAAAGGAAGAAGAAAGAAAGAAAGAAGTAAGAAAGAAGTAAGAAAGAAGTAAGAAAGAAGTAAGAAAGAAGTAAGAAAGAAGTAAGAAAGAAGTAAGAAAGAAAGAAGAAAGTAAGAAGAAAGAAAGAAGAAATAAAGAAGAAAGAAAGAAAAAGAAAAAGAAAGAAAGAAAGAAGTAAGAAAAAAGTAAGAAAGAAAGAAAGAAGAAAGAAAGAAGAAAGAAGTAAGGAGGAATGAAGAAAGAAGTAAGAAAGAAGTAAGAAAGAAGTAAGAAAGAAGTAAGAAAGAAGTAAGAAAGAAAGAAGAAAGAAGTAAGAAAGAAGTAAGAAAGAAGAAAGAAAGAAAGAAGTAAGAAAGAAGTAAGAAAGAAGTAAGAAAGAAAGAAGAAAGAAAGAAGAAAGAAAGAAGAAATAAAGAACAAAGAAAGAAGAAAGAAAGAAGTAAGAAAGAAGTAAGAAAGTAGTTAGAAAGAAGTAAGAAAGAATTAAGAAAGAAGAAAGAAAGAAAGAAGTAAGAAAGAAATAAGAAAGAAGTTAGAAAGAATTTAGAAATAAGAAAGAAAGAAGAAAGGAAGAAAAAAGAAAGAAAGAAGTAAGAAAGAAGTAAGAAAGAAGTAAGAAAGAAAGAAGAAAGAAGAAAGAAAGAAGAAATAAAGAAGAAAGAAAGAAGAAAGAAAGAAGAAAGAAAGAAAGAAGTAAGAAAAAGGTAAGAAAGAAAGAAAGAAGAAAGAAAGAAGAAAGAAAGAAAGACGTAAGAAAGAAGTAAGAAAGAAAGAAGGAAGAAAGGAAGAAGAAAGAAAGAAGAAAGAAAGAAGAAAGAAAGAAGAAAGAAAGAAGAAAGAAAGAAGAAAGAAAGAAGTTAGAAAGAAGTAAGAATGAAGTAAGAAAGAATTAAGAAAGAAGTAAGAAAGAAAGAAGTAACAAAGAAGTAAGAAAGAAGTTAGAAAGAAGTAAGAAAGAAGTAAGAAAGAAGTAAGAAAGAAGTAAGAAAGAAGTAAGAAAGAAGTAAGAAAGAAAGAAGAAAGAAGTAAGAAAGAAGTAAGAAAGAAGAAAGAAAGAAAGAAGTAAGAAAGAAGTAAGAAAGAAGTAAGAAAGAAAGAAGAAAGAAGGAAGAAAGAAAGAAGAAAGAAAGAAGAAAGAAAGAAGAAAGAAAGAAAGAAGTAAAAAAAAAGTAAGAAAGAAAGAAAGAAGAAAGAAAGAAGAAAGAAAGAAAGAAGTAAGGAAGAAGTAAGAAAGAAAAAAAGAAAGGAAGAAGTAAGAAAGAAGAAAGAAAGAAAGAAAGAAGAAAGGAAGAAGAAAGAAAGAAGAAAGAAAGAAGAAAGAAAGAAGAAAGAAGGAAGAAAGAAAGAAGTTAGAAAGAATTAAGAAAGAAGTAAGAAAGAAAGAAGAAAGAAGTAAGAAAGAAGTAAGAAAGAAGTAAGAAAGAAGTAAGAAAGAAGTAAGAAAGAAGTAAGAAAGAAAGAAGAAAGAAAGAAGAAAGAAAGAAGAAATAAAGAAGAAAGAAAGAAGAAAGAAAGAATTAAGAAAGAAGTAAGAATGTAGTTAGAAAGAAGTAAGAAAGAATTAAGAAAGAAATAAGAAAGAAAGAAGAAAGAAGTAAGAAACAAAGAAGAAAGAAAGAAAAAAGAAAGAAGAAATAAAGAAGAAAGAAAGAAGAAAGAAAGAAGTAAGAAAGAAGTAAGAAAGTAGTTAGAAAGAAGTAAGAAAGAATTAAGAATGAAAAAAGAAAGAAAGAAGAAAGAAGTAAGAAACAAAGAAGAAAGAAAGAAAAAAGAAAGAAGAAAGAAAGAAGTTAGACAGAAGTAAGAAAGAAGTAAGAAAGAAGTTAGAAAGAAGTAAGAAAGAAGTAAGAAAGAAGTAAGAAAGAAATAAGTAAGAAAGAAGTAAGAAAGAAGTAAGAAAGAAAGAAGAAAGAAGTAAGGAGGAATGAAATAGAAGTAAGAAAGAAGTAAGAAATAAGTAAGAAAGAAGTAAGAAAGAAGTAAGAAAGAAAGAAGAAAGAAGTAAGAAAGAAGTAAGAAAGAAGTAAGAAAGAAAGAAGTAAGAAAGAAGTAAGAAAGAAGTAAGAAAGGAAGAAGAAAGAAAGAAGAAAGAAAGAAGATAGAAACAAGTAAGAAAGAAATAAGAAAGAAGTAAGAAAGAAAGAAGTAAGAAGTAAGGAGGAATGAAGAAAAAAGTAAGAAAGAAGTAAGAAAGAAGTAAGAAAGAAGTAAGAAAGAAGTTAGAAAGAAAGAAGAAAGAAAGAAGAAAGAAGTAAGAAAGAAAGAAGTAAGAAAGAAGTAAGAAAGAAGTTAGAAAGACTTTAGAAATAAGAAAGAAAGAAGAAAGGAAGAAGAAAGAAAGAAAGAAGTAAGAAAGAAGTAAGAAAGAAGTAAGAAAGAAGTAAGAAAGAAGAAAGAAAGAAGAAAGAAAGAAGTAAGAAAGAAAGAAGAAAGATGTAAGAAAGAAGTTAGAAAGAAGTAAGAAAGAAGTAAGAAAGAAAGAAGAAAGAAGTAAGAAACAAAGAAGAAAGAAAGAAAAAAGAAAGAAGAAAGAAAGAAGTTAGAAAGAAGTAAGAAAGAAGTAAGAAAGAAAGAAGAAAGAAATAAGAAAGTGAGAAGAAAGAGAGAAGAAAGAAATAAGTCAGAGAGAAGTAAGAAAGAAGTAAGAAAGAAGGAGGAAAGAAGTAAGAAAGAAGTAAGAAAGAAAGAAGAAAGAAAGAAGTAAGAAAGAAGTAAGAAAGAAACAAGAAAGAAGTAAGAAAGAATTAAGAAAGAAAGAAGAAAGAAGTAAGAAAGAAGTAAGAAAGAAGTAAGAAAGAAGTAAGAAAGAAGTAAGAAAGAAAGAAGAAAGAAAGAAGAAAGAAAGAAGAAAGAAAGAAGTTAGAAAGAAGAAAGAATTAAGAAAGAAGTAAGAAAGAAGTTAGAAAGAAGTAAGAAAGAAGGAAGAAAGAAGTAAGAAAGAAGTAAGAAAGAAGTAAGAAAGAAAGAAGAAAGAAGTAAGAAACGAAGAAGAAAGAAAGAAAAAAGAAAGAAGAAAGAAAGAAGTTAGAAAGAAGTAAGAAAGAAGTAAGAAAGAAGTAAGAAAGAAGTTAGAAAGAAGTAAGAAAGAAGTAAGAAAGAAGTAAGAAAGAAAGAAGTAAGAAAGAAGTAAGAAAGAAAGAAGAAAGAAAGAAGAAAGAAGTAAGAAAGAAGTAAGAAAGAAGAAAGAAGAAAGAGAGAAAGAAAGAAGTAAGAAAGAAGTAAGAAATAAGTAAGAAAGAAGTACGAAATAAGTAAGAAAGAAAGAAGAAAGAAAGAAGAAAGAAAGAAGAAAGAAAGAAAGAAGTAAGAAAGAAGTAAGAAAGAAAGAAAGAAGAAAGAAAGAAGAAAGAAAGAAGAAAGAAAGAAGAAAGAAAGAAGAAAGAAAGAAGAAAGAAAGAAGAAAGAAAGAAGAAAGAAAGAAAGAAGTAAGAAAAAAGTAAGAAAGAAAGAAAGAAGAAAGAAAGAAGAAAGAAAGAAAGAAGTAAGAAAGAAGTAAGAAAGAAAGAAAGAAGAAAGGAAGAAGAAAGAAAGAAGAAAGAAAGAAGAAAGAAGAAAGAAAGAAGAAAGAAAGAAGAAATAAAGAAGTTAGAAAGAAGAAAGAAGTAAGAAAGAAGTAAGAAAGAAGTTAGAAAGAAGTAAGAAAGAAGTAAGAAAGAAAGAAGAAAGAAAGAAGAAAGAAAGAAAGAAGTAAAAAAGAAGAAAGAAAGAAAGAAGTAAGAAAGAAGTAAGAAAGAAAGAAAGAAGAAAGAAAGAAGAAAGAAAGAAGAAATAAAGAAGAAAGAAAGAAGGAAGAAAGAAGAAAGAAAGAAAGAAGTACGAAAGAATTAAGAAAGAAGTAAGAAAGAAAGAAGTAAGAAAGAAGTAAGAAAGAAGTAAGAAAGAAAGAAGAAATAAAGAAGAAAGAAAGAAGTTGGAAAGAAGTAAGAAAGAAGTAAGAAATAAGTAAAAAAGAAGTTAGAAAGAAGTAAGAAAGAAGTTAGAAAGAAGGAAGAAAGAAGAAAGAAAGAAAGAAGTAAGAAAGAAATAAGAAAGAAGTTAGAAAGAATTTAGAAATAAGAAAGAAAGAAGAAAGGAAGAAGAAAGAAAGAAAGAAGTAAGAAAGAAGTAAGAAAGAAGTAAGAAAGAAGTAAGAAAGTAGTAAGAAAGAAGTAAGAAAGAAGTAAGAAAGAAAGAAGAAAGAAAGAAGAAAGAAAGAAGAAAGAAAGACGTTATAAAGAAGTAAGAAAGAAGTAAGAAAGAAGTAAGAAAGTAGTTAGAAAGAAGTAAGAAAGCATTAAGAAAGAAGTAAGAGAGAAAGAAGTAACAAAGAAGTAAGAAAGAAGTTAGAAAGAATTTAGAAATAAGAAAGAAAGAAGAAAGGAAGAAGAAAGAAAGAAAGAAGTAAGAAAGAAGTAAGAAAGAAGTAAGAAAGAAGTAAGAAAGAAAGAAGAAAGAAAGAAAAAAGAAAGAAAGAAGAAATAAAGAAGAAAGAAAGAAGTAAGAAAGAAGTAAGAAAGTAGTTAGAAAGAAGTAAGAAAAATTAAGAAAGAAGAAAGAAAGAAAGAAGTAAGAAAGAAATAAGAAAGAAGTTAGAAAGAATTTAGAAATAAGAAAGAAAGAAGAAAGGAAGAAGAAAGAAAGAAAGAAGTTAGAAAGAAGTAAGAAAGAAGAAAGAAAGAAAGAAGTAAGAAAGAAAGAAGAAAGAAGTTAGAAAGAATTTAGAAATAAGAAAGAAAGAAGAAAGAAAGAAGTTAGAAAGAAGTAAGAAAGAAGTAAGAAAGAAGTAAGAAAGAAAGAAGAAAGAAGTAAGAAACAAAGAAGAAAGAAAAAATAAGAATGAAGAAAGAAAGAAGTTAGAAAGAAGTAAGAAAGAAGTAAGAAAGAAGTAAGAAAGAAGTTAGAAAGAAGTAAGAAAGAATTAAGAAAGAAGTAAGAAAGAAAGAAGTAAGAAATAAGTAAGAAAGAAGTAAGAAAGAAAGAAGTAAGAAAGAAGAAAGAAAGAAGATAGAAACAAGTAAGAAAGAAGTAAGAAAGAAGTAAGAAAGAAAGAAGTAAGAAGTAAGTAGGATTGAAGAAAAAAGTAAGAAAGAAGTAAGAAAGAAGTAAGAAAGATGTAAGAAAGAAGTAAGAAAGAAAGAAGAAAGAAGTAAGAAAGAAGTAAGAAAGAAGTAAGAAAGAAGAAAGAAAGAAGTAAGAAAGAAGAAAGTAAGAAAGAAGTAAGAAAGAAAGAAGAAAGAAAGAAGATAGAAAGAAGAAAAAAGAAGTTAGAAAGAAGTAAGAAAGAAGTAAGAAAGAAGTAAGAAAGAAGTAAGAAAGAAGAAAGAAAGAAGTAAGAAAGAAGAAAGAAAGAAGTAAGAAAGAAGTAAGAAAGAAGTAAGAAAGAAGTAAGAAAGAAAGAAGAAAGAAGTAAGAAAGAAAGAAGAAAGAAGTTAGAAAGACGTATAGAAAGAAGTAAGAAAGAAAGAAGTAACAAAGAAGTAAGAAAGAAGTAAGAAAGAAGTAAGAAAGAAAGAAGAAAGAAAGAAGAAAGAAAGAAGTTAGAAAGAAGTAAGAAAGAAGCAAGAAAGAAGTAAGAAAGAAGTTTAGAAAGAAGTAAGAAAGAAGTAAGAAAGAAGTTAGAAAGAAGTAAGAAAGAAGAAAGAAAGAAAGAAGTAAGAAAGAAAGAAGAAAGAAGTTAGAAAGAATTTAGAAATAAGAAAGAAAGAAGAAAGGAAGAAGAAAGAAAGAAAGAAGTAAGAAAGAAGTAAGAAAGAAGTAAGAAAGAAGTAAGAAAGAAGTAAGAAAGAAAGAAGAAAGAAAGAAGAAAGAAAGAAGAAAGAAAGAAGAAAGAAAGAAGTTAGAAAGAAGTAAGAAAGAAGTAAGAAAGAAGTAAGAAAGAAAGAAGAAAGAAGTAAGAAACAAAGAAGAAAGAAAAAATAAGAATGAAGAAAGAAAGAAGTTAGAAAGAAGTAAGAAAGAAGTAAGAAAGAAGTAAAAAAGAAGTTAGAAAGAAGTAAGAAGGAATTAAGAAAGAAGTAAGAAAAAAGAATTAAGAAAGAAGTAAGAAAGAAGTAAGAAAGAAAGAAGAAAGAAAGGAGAAAGAAAGAAGATAGAAACAAGTAAGAAAGAAGTAAGAAAGAAGTAAGAAAGAAAGAAGTAAGAAGTAAGTAGGAATGAAGAAAAAAGTAAGAAAGAAGTAAGAAAGAAGTAAGAAAGAAGTAAGAAAGAAGTAAGAAAGAAAGAAGAAAGAAGTAAGAAAGAAGTAAGAAAGAAGTAAGAAAGAAGAAAGAAAGAAGTAAGAAAGAAGAAAGAAAGAAGTAAGAAAGAAGTAAGAAAGAAGTAAGAAAGAAAGAAGAAAGAAGTAGAGAAAGAAGTAAGAAAGAAGTAAGAAAGAAGTAAGAAAGAAGTACGAAAGAAGTACGAAAGAAGTAAGAAAGAAGAAAGTAAGAAAGAAGTAAGAATGAAAGAAGAAAGAAAGAAGAAAGAAAGAAGAAAAAAGAAGTTAGAAAGAAGTAAGAAAGAAGTAAGAAAGAAGTAAGAAAGAAGTAAGAAAGAAGTAAGAAAGAAGAAAGAAAGAAGTAAGAAAGAAGAAAGAAAGAAGTAAGAAAGAAGTAAGAAAGAAGTAAGAAAGAAGTAAGAAAGAAAGAAGAAAGAAGTAAGAAAGAAAGAAGAAAGAAAGAAGTTAGAAAGACGTATAGAAAGAAGTAAGAAAGAAGTAAGAAAGAAAGAAGTAAGAAAGAAGTAAGAAAGAAGTAAGAAAGAAAGAAGAAAGAAAGAAGAAAGAAAGAAGTTAGAAAGAAGTAAGAAAGAAGCAAGAAAGAAGTAAGAAAGAAGAAAGAAAGAAAGAAGTAAGAAAGAAAGAAGAAAGAAGTTAGAAAGAATTTAGAAATAAGAAAGAAAGAAGAAAGGAAGAAGAAAGAAAGAAAGAAGTAAGAAAGAAGTAAGAAAGAAGTAAGAAAGAAGTAAGAAAGAAAGAAGAAAGAAAGAAGAAAGAAAGAAGAAAGAAAGAAGTTAGAAAGAAGTAAGAAAGAAGTAAGAAAGAAGTAAGAATGAAAGAAGAAAGAAGTAAGAAACAAAGAAGAAAGAAAAAATAAGAATGAAGAAAGAAAGAAGTTAGAAAGAAGTAAGAAAGAAGTAAGAAAGAAGTAAGAAAGAAGTTAGAAAGAAGTAAGAAAGAATTAAGAAAGAAGTAAGAAAAAAGAATTAAGAAAGAAGTAAGAAAGAAGTAAGAAAGAAAGGAGAAAGAAAGGAGAAAGAAAGAAGATAGAAACAAGTAAGAATGAAGTAAGAAAGAGGTAAGAAAGAAAGAAGTAAGAAGTAAGTAGGAATGAAGAAAAAAGTAAGAAAGAAGTAAGAAAGAAGTAAGAAAGAAGTACAAAAGAAGTACGAAAGAAGTAAGAAAGAAGAAAGAAAGAAAGAAGTAAGAAAGAAGTAAGAAAGAAAGAAGAAAGAAAGAAGAAAGAAAGAAGAAAAAAGAAGTTAGAAAGAAGTAAGAAAGAAGTAAGAAAGAAGTAAGAAAGAAGTAAGAAAGAAGAAAGAAAGAAGTAAGAAAGAAGAAAGAAAGAAGGAAGAAAGAAGTAAGAAAGAAGTAAGAAAGAAGTAAGAAAGAAGTATGAAATAAGTAAGAAAGAAAGAAGAAAGAAAGAAGAAAGAAAAAAGAAGAAAGAAAGAAGTAAGAAAGAAGTAAGAAAGAAAGAAAGAAGAAAGAAAGAAGAAAGAAAGAAAGAAGTAAGAAAGAAGTAAGAAAGAAAAAAAAAAGAAAGGAAGAAGAAAGAAAGAAGAAAGAAAGAAGTAACAAAGAAGTAAGAAAGAAGAAAGAAAGAAAGAAGTTAGAAAGAAGTAAGAAAGAAGTAAGAAAGAAGTAAGAAAGAAGTTAGAAAGAAGTAAGAAATAATTAAGAAAGAAGTAAGAAAGAAAGAAGTAACAAAGAAGTAAGAAAGAAGTAAGAAAGAAAGAAGAATGAAAGAAGAAAGAAAGAAGAAAGAAAGAAAGAAGTAAGAAAGAAGAAAGAAAGAAGTAAGAAAGAAAGAAGAAAGAAGTAAGGAGGAATGAAGAAAGAAGTAAGAAAGAAGTAAGAAAGAAGTAAGAAAGAAGTAAGAAAGAAGTAAGAAAGAAAGAAGAAAGAAGTAAGAAAGAAGTAAGAAAGAAGAAAGAAAGAAAGAAGTAAGAAAGAAGTAAGAAAGAAGTAAGAAAGAAAGAAGAAAGAAAGAAGTAAGAAAGAAGTAAGAAAGAAGAAAGAAAGAAAGAAGTAAGAAAGAATTAAGAAAGAAGAAAGAAAGAAAGAAGTAAGAAAGAAATAAGAAAGAAGTTAGAAAGAATTTAGAAATAAGAAAGAAAGAAGAAAGGAAGAAAAAAGAAAGAAAGAAGTAAGAAAGAAGTAAGAAAGAAGTAAGAAAGAAAGAAGAAAGAAGAAAGAAAGAAGAAATAAAGAAGAAAGAAAGAAGAAAGAAAGAAGAAAGAAAGAAAGAAGTAAGAAAGAAAGAAAGAAGAAAGAAAGAAGAAAGAAAGAAGTAAGAAAGAAGTAAGAAAGAAAGAAGGAAGAAAGGAAGAAGAAAGAAAGAAGAAAGAAAGAAGAAAGAAAGAAGAAAGAAAGAAGAAAGAAAGAAGAAAGAAAGAAGTTAGAAAGAAGTAAGAATGAAGTAAGAAAGAATTAAGAAAGAAGTAAGAAAGAAAGAAGTAACAAAGAAGTAAGAAAGAAGTTAGAAAGAAGTAAGAAAGAAGTAAGAAAGAAGTAAGAAAGAAGTAAGAAAGAAGTAATAAATAAGTAAGAGAGAAGTATGAAATAAGTAAGAAAGAAGGAAGAAAGAAAGAAGAAAGAATGAAGAAAGAAAGAAGAAAGAAAGAAAGAAGTAAAAAAAAAGTAAGAAAGAAAGAAAGAAGAAAGAAAGAAGAAAGAAAGAAAGAAGTAAGAAAGAAAAAAAAGAAAGGAAGAAGAAAGAAAGAAGAAAGAAAGAAGAAAGAAAGAAGAAAGAAAGAAAGAAGTAAGAAAGAAGTAAGAAAGAAAGAAAGAAGAAAGGAAGAAGAAAGAAAGAAGAAACAAAGAAGAAAGAAAGAAGAAAGAAGGAAGAAAGAAAGAAGTTAGAAAGAAGTAAGAAAGAAGTAAGAAAGAAAGAAGAAAGAAGTAAGGAAGAAGTAAGAAAGAAGTAAGAAAGAAGTAAGAAAGAAGTAAGAAAGGAGTAAGAAAGAAAGAAGAAAGAAAGAAGAAAGTAAGAAGAAATAAAGAAGAAAGAAAGAAGAAAGAAAGAAGTAAGAAAGAAGTAAGAAAGTAGTTAGAAAGAAGTAAGAAAGAATTAAGAAAGAAATAAGAAAGAAAGAAGAAAGATGTAAGAAACAAAGAAGAAAGAAAGAAAAAAGAAGAAAGAAAGAAGTTAGACAGAAGTAAGAAAGAAGTAAGAAAGAAGTAAGAAGGAAGTTAGAAGAAGTAAGAAAGAAGTAAGAAAGAAGTAAGAAAGAAATAAGTAAGAAAGAAGTAAGAAAGAAGTAAGAAAGAAAGAAGAAAGAAGTAAGGAGGAATGAAATAGAAGTAAGAAAGAAGTAAGAAAGAAGTAAGAAAGAAGTAAGAAAGAAGTAAGAAAGAAGTAAGAAGAAAGAAGAAACAAGTAAGAAAGAAGTAAGAAAGAAGTAAGAAAGAAAGAAGTAAGAAGTAAGGAGGAATGAAGAAAAAAGTAAGAAAGAAGTAAGAAAGAAGTAAGAAAGAAGTAAGAAAGAAGTAAGAAAGAAAGAAGAAGGAAGTAAGAAAGAAGTAAGAAAGAAGTAAGAAAGAAGAAAGAAAGAAGAAAGAAAGAAGAAAGAAAGGAGAAAGAAAGAAGAAAGAGAGGAAGAAGTTAGAAAGAAGTAAGAATAAGAAAGAAAGAAGAAAGAAAGAAGTTAGAAGGAAGTAAGAAAGAAGTAAGAAAGAAGAAAGAAGAAAGAGAGAAAGAAAGAAGTAAGAAAGAAGTAAGAAATAAGTAAGAAAGAAGTATGAATAAGTAAGAAAGAAAGAAAAGAAAGAAAGAAGAAAGAAAGAAGAAAGAAAGAAGAAAGAAAGAAAGAAGTAAGAAAAAAGTAAGAAAGAAAGAAAAAGAAAGAAAGAAGAAAGAAAGAAAGAAGTAAGAAAGAATTAAGAAAAAAAAAAAAGAAAGGAAGAAGAAAGAAAGAAGAAAGAAAGAAGAAAGAAAGAAGAAAGAAAGAAGAAAGAAAGAAGTAAGAAAGAATTAAGAAAGAAAGAAGTAACAAAGAAGTAAGAAAGAAGTAAGAAAGAAAGAAGAAAGAAAGAAGAAAGAAGAGAAAGAAAGAAAGAAGAAACAAGTAAGAAAGAAGTAAGAAAGAAGTAAGAAAGAAAGAAGTAAGAAGTAAGGAGGAATGAAGAAAAAAGTAAGAAAGAAATAAGAAAGAAGTTAGAAAGAATTTAGAAATAAGAAAGAAAGAAGAAAGGAAGGAGAAAGAAAGAAAGAAGTAAGAAAGAAGTAAGAAAGAAGTAAGAAAGAAGTAAGAAAGAATAAAGAAAGAATTAAGAAAGAAGTAAGAAAGAAGTAAGAAAGAAAGAAGAAAGATGTAAGAAACAAAGAAAAAAGAAAGAAGAAAGAAAGAAGTTAGAAAGAAGTAAGAAAGAAGTAAGAAGAAGTAAGAAAGAAGTTATAAATAAGTAAGAAACAAGTAAGAAAGAAGTAAGAATGAAGTAAGAAAGAAAGAAGAAAGAAGTAGAGAAAGAAGTAAGAAAGAAGTAGAGAAAGAAGTAAAGAAGAAGTAAGAAAGAAGTAGAAAGAAGTACGAAAGAAGTACGAAAGAAGTAAGAAAGAAGAAAGAAAGAAAGAAGTAAGAAAGAAGTAAGAAAGAAAGAAGAAAGAAAGAAGAAAGAAAGAAGAAAAAAGAAGTTAGAAAGAAGTAAGAAAGAAGCAAGAAAGAAGTAAGAAAGAAGTAAGAAAGAAGTAAGAAAGAAAGAAGAAAGAAAGAAGAAAGAAAGAAGAAAGAAGTAAGAAAGAAAGAAGAAAGAAGTAAGAAAGAAGTAAGAAAGAATCAAGAAAGAAAGAAGAAAGAAGTAGAGAGAGAAGTAAGAAAGAAGTAAGAAAGAAGTAAGAAAGAAGTACGAAAGAAGTACGAAAGAAGTAAGAAAGAAGAAAGAAAGAAAGAAGTAAGAAAGAAGAAAGAAAGAAGTAAGAAAGAAGAAAGAAAGAAGGAAGAAAGAAGTAAGAAAGAAGTAAGAAAGAAGCAAGAAAGAAGTAAGAAAGAAGTAAGAAAGAAGTAAGAAAGAAAGAAGAAAGAAAGAAGAAAGAAAGAAGAAAGAAGTAAGAAAGAAAGAAGAAAGAAGTAAGAAAGAAGTAAGAAAGAAGTAAGAAAGAAGTAAGAAAGAAAGAAGAAAGAAAGAAGAAAGAAAGAAGAAAGAAGTAAGAAAGAAAGAAGAAAGAAGTAAGAAAGAAGTAAGAAAGAAGTAAGAAGAGAAGTAAGAAAGAAGAAGAAAGAAAGGAGAAAGAAAGAAGAAAGAGAGAAAGAAGTTAGAAAGAAGTAAGAAATAAGAAAGAAAGAAGAGAAGAAAGAAGTTAGAAAGAAGTAAGAAAGAAGTAAGAAAGAAGAAAGAAGAAAGAGAGAAAGTAAGAAGTAAGAAAGAAGTATGAAATAAGTAAGAAAGAAGAAGAAGAAAGAAGAAAGAAAGAAAGAAGTAAGAAAGAAGAAAGAAAGAAATAAGTAAGAAAGAAGTAAGAAAGAAAGAAGAAGAAAGGAGAAAGAAAGAAGAAAGAGAGAAAGAAGTTAGAAAGAAGTAAGAAATAAGAAAGAAAGAAGAAAGAAAGAAGTTAGAAAAGAAGTAAGAAAGAAGTAAGAAAGAAGAAAGAAGAAAGAGAGAAAGTAAGAAGTAAGAAAGAAGTAAGAAATAAGTAAGAAAGAAGTATGAAATAAGTAAGAAAGAAAGAAGAAAGAAAGAAAGAAAGAAAGAAGTAAGAAAGAAGAAAGAAAGAAAGAAGTAGGAAAGAAGTAAGAAAGAAGAAGAAAGAAAGAAGAAAGAAAGAAGAAATAAAGAAGAAAGAAAGAAGAAAGAAGAAAAAGAAAGAAACAAAGAAAAAATTAAGAAAGAAAGAAAGAAGAAAGAAAGAAGAAAGAAGAAAGAAGAAAGAAGTAAGAAAGAATGAAGAAGAAAGGAAGAAGAAGAAAGAAGAAACAAAGAAGAAAGAAGAAGAAAGAAAGAATTAGAGAAGAAGAAAGAAAGAAGAAAGAAAGAAAGAAGTAAGAAAGAAGTAAGAAAGAAGAAAGAAAGAATTAAGAAAGAAGTACGAAAGTAGTACGAAAGAAAGAAGTAAGAAAGAAGTAAGAAAGAAGTAAGAAAGAAGTAAGAAAGAAGAAAGAAAGTAAGAAAGAAGAAAGAAAGAAGGAAAGAAGAAAGAATGAAGAAAGAAAGAAGAAATAAAGAAGAAAGAAAGAAGAAAGAAAGAAGAAAGAAAGAAGTAAGAAAAAGTAAGAAAGAGAAGAAAGAAGAAGAAAGAAAGAAAGAAAGAAAGAAGTAAGAAAGAAGTAAGAAAGAAAGAAAAAAGAAAGGAAGAAGAAAGAAAGAAGAAAGAAAGAAGAAAGAAGAGAAGAAGAAAGAATTAATAAAGAAGAAAGAAAGAAGAAAGAAAGAAAGAAGTAAGAAAGAAGTAAGAAAGAAGTAAGAAAGAAAGAATTAAGAAGTAAGGAGGAATGAAGAAAGAAGTAAGAAAGAAGTAAGAAAGAAGTAAGAAAGAAGTAAGAAAGAAGTAAGAAAGAAGTAAGAAAGAAAGAAGAAAAATGTAAGAAAGAAGTAAGAAAGAAGTAAGAAAGAAGTAAGGAAGAAGTAAGAAAGAAGTAAGAAAGAAGAAGAAAGAATTAAGAAAGAAGAAAGAAAGAAGAAAGAAGTAAGAAAGAAGTAAGAAAGAGAGAGGAAAGAAGTAGAGAAAGAAGTAAGAAAGAACTAAGAAAGAAGTACGAAAGAAGTACGAAAGAATTAAGAAAGAAGAAGGAAAGAGAGAAGTAAGAAAGAAGTAAGAAAGAAGTAAGAAAGAAGTAAGAAAGAAAGAAGAAAGAAGAAGAAGAAAGAAAGAAGAAAAAGAGGAGAAAGAAAGAAGAAAGAGAGAAAGAAGTTAGAAAGAAGTAAGTAACAAGAAAGAAGAAGAAAGAAGTTAGAAAGAAGTAAGTAATAAGTAAGAAAGAAGTATGAATTAAGTAAGAAGGAAAGAAGAAAGAAGAAGAAAGAAGAAGAGAAGAAAGAAGTAAGAAAGAAGAAGAGAGAAAGAAAGGAGTAAGAAAGAAGTAAGAAAGAAAGAAAGAAGAAAGAAAGAAGAAAGAAAGAAGAAATAAAGAAGAAGAAGAAAGAAGAAGAAAGAAGAAAGAAGAAAGAAGTAAGAAAAAAAGTAAGAAAGAAAGAAAGAAGAAAGAAAGAAGAAAGAAAGAAAGAAGTAAGAAAGAAGTAAGAAAGAAAGAAAGAAGAAAGGAAGAAGAAAGAAAGAAGAAAGAAAGAAGAAAAAAGAAGTTAGGAAGAAGTAAGAAAGAAGTAAGAAAGAAGTAAGAAAGAAGTAAGAAAGAAAGAAGTAAGAAAGAAGAAGAAAGAAGTAAGAAAGAAGAAAGAAAGAAGGAAGAAAGAAAGAAGAAAGAAAAGGAGAAAGAAAGAAGAAAGAAAGAAAGAAGTTAGAAGAAGTAAGAAAGAAGAAAGAAAGAAGAAAGAAAGAAGTTAGAAAGAAGTAAGAAACAAGTAAGAAAGAAAAAGAAGAAAGAGAGAAACAAAGAAGTAAGAAAGAAGTAAGAAAGAAAGAAGAAAGAAAGAAGAAAGAAAGAAGAAAGAAGAAAGAAGTAAGAAAGAAGTAAGAAAGATGAAAGAAAGAAGAAAGAAAGAATAAAGAAAGAAGAAAGAAAGAGAGAAGGAAGAAAGAAGAAAGAAGAAAGTAGAAGAAAGAAAGAAAAAACAAAGAAAGAACGAAGAAAGAAAGAAGAAAAAAGAAAGAAAAGAATAAAGAATAAAGAAGAAAGAAAGAAGAAAGAAAGTACAAAAAAAAGAAAGAAAGAAGAAAGAAAGAAAGAAGAAAGAAAGAAGGAAGAAAGAAGAAGAAAGAAAGAAGAAAGAAAGAAGAAGAAAGAAAGAAGAAAGAAAGAAGAAAGAAAGAAAGAAGAAAGAAAGAAGATAGAAAGAAGAAAGTAAGAAGTAAGATAGAAGTAAGAAAGAAGTACGAAAGAAGTAAGAAAGAAGTAAGAAGTAAGAAATATGTAAGAAAAAAGTAAGAAAGGAAGAAGAAAGAAAGAAGAAAGAAAGAAGAAAGAGAGAAGAAAGAAGGAAGAAAGAAAGTAGAAAGAAAGAAGAAAGAAGAAGAAGAAAGAAGAAAGAAAGAGAGAAGAAAGAAAGAAGAAAGAAAGTAGAAAGAAAGAAAGAAGAAAGAAAGAAAGAAAGAAAGAAGAAAGAAAGAAGAAAGAAAGAAGATAGAAAGAGAAGAAAGAAAGAAGAAAGAATGAAGAAAGAAAGAAGAAAGAAAGAGAGAAGAGAGAAGTAAGAAAGAAAGAAGAAAGAGAGAAGAAAGAGAAGAAAGAAAGAAGAAAGAAGAAATTAGAAAGAAAGAAGAAAGAAAGAAGAAAGAAAGAAGAAAGAAAAAAGAAATAAAGAAGAAAGAAAGAAGAAAGAAAGAAGAAAGAAAGAAAGAAGAAAGAAAGAAGAAAGAAAGAAGAAAGAAAGAAGAAAGAAAGAAAGAATTAAGAAAGAAGTAAGAAAGAAGTAAGAAATAAGAAAGAAAGAAGAAGGGAAGAAGAAAGAAAGAAAGAAAGAAGGAAAGAAAGAAAGAGAAGAAAGAAAGAAAGAAAGAAAGAAAGAAAGAAAGAAAGAAAGAAAAGAAAGAAAGAAAGAAAGAAAGAAAGAAAGAGAAGAAAGGAAAAAGAAAGAAAGAAAGAAGTAAGAAAGAAGTAAGAAAGAAGTAAGAAATAAGAAAGAAAGAAGAAAGAAAGCAGAAAGTAAGAAAGAAGTAAGAAAGAAGTAAGAAAGAAAGAAGAAAGAAAGAAGAAAGAAAAGAAGAAAGAAGAAAGAACTAAGAAAGAAAAAAGAAAGAAAGAAGAAAGAAGAAAGAAAGTAGAAAGAAAGAAGAAAGAAAGAAGAAAGAAAGAAGTAAGAAAGAAGTAAGAAAGAAGAAAGAAGAAAGAGAGAAAGAAAGAAGTAAGAAAGAAGTAAGAAATAAGTAAGAAAGAGTATGAAATAAGTAAGAAAGAAATATGAAATAAGTAAGAAAGAAAGAAGAAAGAAAGAAGAAAGAAAGAAGAAAAAAAGAAAGAAGAACGAAGAAAGAAAGAAAGAAGTAAGAAAGAAGTAAGAAAGAAAGAAAGAAGAAAGGAAGAGAAAGAAGAAGTAAGAAAGAAGTAAGAAAGAAGTAAGAAGAAAGAAGAAGAAAGAAAGAAAGAAGAAAGAAAGAAGAAAGAAGAAAGAGGTAAGAAAGAAGTAAGAAAGAAGTAAGACAAGAAGTAAGAAAGAAAGAAGAAAGAAAGAAGAAAGAAAGGAGAAAGAAAGAAGAAAGTAAGAAAGAATTTAGAAAGAAGAAAGAAGAAAGAAAGTAAGAAAGTAAGAAGTAAGATAGAAGTAAGAAAGAAGTACGAAAGAAGTAAGAAAGAAGTAAGAAGTAAGAAATATGTAAGAAAAAAGTAAGAAAGGAAGAAGAAAGAAAGAGAAAGAAAGAAGAAATAGAGAAGAGAGAAGAAAGAGAGAAGAAAGAAATAAGTAAGAAAGAAGTAAGAAAGAAGTAAGAAAGAAAGAAGAAAGAAAGAAGAAAGAAAGAAGAAAGAAAGAAAGAAAGAAAGAACAAAGAAAGAAAGAAGAAGAAAGTAGAAAGAAAGAAGAAAGAAAGAAGAAGAAGAAAGAAGAAAGAGAAAGAAAGAAGAAAGAAAGACGAAAGAAAGAAGAAAGAAGAAGAAGAAAGAAGAAAGAAAGAAGAAAGAAAGAGAGAAGAAAGAAAGAAGAAAGAAGTAGAAAGAAAGAAAGAAAAAGAAAGAAGAAAGAGAAAGAAAGAAGAAAGAAAGAAGAAAGAAAGAAGAAAGAAATAAGAAAGAAAGAGAAAGAAAGAGAGAAGAAAGAAAGAAGAAAGAAAGAAGAAAGAAAGAAGAAAGAAGAAAGAAAGAAAGAAGATAGAAAGAAGAAGAGAAAGAAGAAAGAATGAAGAAAGAAAGAAGAAAGAAAGAGAAGAGAGAAGTAAGAAAGAAAGAAGAAAGAGAGAAGAAAGAGAGAAGAAAGAAAGAAGAAAGAAGAAATTAGAAAGAAAGAAGAAAGAAAGAAGAAAGAAAGAAGAAAGGAAAAAAGAAAGAAAGAAGAAAGAAAGAAGAAAGAAAGAAGAAAGAAAGAAAGAAGAAGAAAGAAGAAAGAAAGAAGAAAGAAAGAAGGAAGAAAGAAAGAAGTAAGAAAGAAGTAAGAAAGAAGTAAGAAAGAAGAAAGAAAGAAAGAAAGAAAGAAAGAAAGAAAGAAAGAAAGAAAGAAAGAAAGAAAGAAAGAAAGAAAGAAAGAAGTAAGAAAGAAGTAAGAAATAAGAAAGAAAGAAGAAAGAAAGCAGAAAGTAAGAAAGAAGTAAGAAAGAAGTAAGAAAGAAAGAAGAAAGAAAGAAGAAAGAAAGAAGAAAGAAAGAAAGAACTAAGAAAGAAAAAAGAAAGAAAGAAGAAAGAAGAAGAAAGAAAGAAGAAAGAAAGAAAAAAAAAAGAAAAAAGAACGAAGAAAGAAAGAAAGAAGTAAGAAAGAAGTAAGAAAGAAAGAAAGAAGAAAGGAAGAGAAAGAAGAAGTAAGAAAGAAGTAAGAAAGAAGTAAGAAAGAAAGAAGAAAGAAAGAAGAAAGAAGAAAGAAAGAAGAAAGAAGAAAGAGGTAAGAAAGAAGTAAGAAAGAAGTAAGACAAGAAAGAAGAAAGAAAGAAGAAAGAGAGAAGAAAGAGAGAAGAAAGAGAGAAGAAAGAAATATGTCAGAGAGAAGTAAGAAAGAAGTAAGAAAGAAGTAAGAAAGAAGTAAGAAAGAAGTAAGAAAGAAGTAAGAAAGAAGTAAGAAAGAAAGAAGAGAGAAGTAGAGAAAGAAGTAAGAAAGAAGTAAGAAAGAAGTAAGAAAGAAGTACGAAAGAAGTACGAAAGAAGTAAGAAAGAAAGAAGTAAGAAAGAAGTAAGAAAGAAGTAAGAAAGAAAGAAGAAAGAAAGAAGAAAGAAGGAAGAAAAAGAAGTTAGAAAGACGTAAGAAAGAAGTAAGAAAGAAGTAAGAAAGAAGTAAGAAAGAAGAAAGAAAGAAAGAAGTAAGAAAGAAGAAAGAAAGAAGGAAGAAAGAAGTAATAAAGAAGTAATAAAGAAAGAAGAAAGAAAGAAGAAAGAAAGGAGAAAGAAAGAAGAAAGTAAGAAAGAATTTAGAAAGAAAAAATAAGAAAGAAAGAAGAAAGAAAGAAGTTAGAAAGAAGTAAGAAAGAAGTAAGAAAGAAGTAAGAAAGAAAGAAGAAAGAAGAAGAAAGAAGGAAGAAAAAAGAAGTTAGAAAGAAGTAAGAAAGAAGTAAGAAAGAAGTAAGAAAGAAGTAAGAAAGAAGAAAGAAAGAAGTAAGAAAGAAGAAAGAAAGAAGGAAGAAAGAAGTAAGAAAGAAGTAATAAAGAAAGAAGAAAGAAAGAAGAAAGAAAGGAGAAAGAAAGAAGAAAGTAAGAAAGAATTTAGAAAGAAGAAATAGAAAGAAAGAAGAAAGAAAGAAGTTAGAAAGAAGTAAGAAAGATGTAAGAAAGAAGAAAGAAGAAAGAAGAAAGAGAGAAAGAAAGAAGTAAGAAAGAAGTAAGAAAGAAGTAAGAAAGAAGTATGAAATAAGTAAGAAAGAAAGAAGAGAGAAAGAAGAAGAAAGAAGAAATAAAGAAGAAAGAAAGAAGAAAGAAAGGAAGAAGTAAGAAAGAAGTAAGAAAGAAAGAAAGAAGAATGAAAGAAGAAAGAAAGAAAGAAGTAAGAAAGAAAGAAAGAAGAAAGGAAGAAGAAAGACAGAAGAAAGAAAGAAGAAGAAAGAATAAATTAGAAAGAAAGAAGAAAGAAATAAGGAAGAAAGAAGAAGAAAGAAAAAAGAAATAAAGAAGAAAGAAAGAAGAAAGAAAGAAGAAGAAAGAAAGAAGAAAGAAAGAAGAAAGAAAGAAGAAAGAAAGAAGAAAGAAAGAAAGAATTAAGAAAGAAGTAAGAAAGAAGTAAGAAAGAAGTAAGAAAGAAGTAAGAAAGAAGTAAGAAAGAAGTAAGAAAAAACTAAGAAACAAAGAAGAATGAAAGAAGAAAGAAAAAAGAAAGAAAGAAGAAAGAAATAAGAAAGAGAGAAGAAAGAGAGAAGAAAGAGAGAAGAAAGAAAGAAGTAAGAAAGAAGTAAGAAAGAAGTAAGAAAGAAGTAAGAAAGAACTAAGAAAGGACTAAGAAAGAAAAAGAAAGAAAGAAGAAAGAAAGAAGAAAGAAAGAAGAAAGAAAGAAGAAAGAAAGAAAGAAGTTAGAAAGAAGTAAGCAATAAGAAAGAAAGAAGAAAGAAAGAAGAAAGAAAGAAGTAAGAAAGAAGTAAGAAAGAAGAAAGAAGAAAGAGAGAAAGAAAGAAGAAAGAAGTAAGAAATAAGTAAGAAAGAAGTATGAAATAAGTAAGAAAGAAAGAAGAAAGAAAGAAGAAAGAAAGAAGAAAGAAAGAAGAAAAAAGAAAGAAGAACGAAGAAAGAAAGAAAGAAGTAAGAAAGAAAGATAGAAGAAAGGAAGAGAAAGAAGTAAGAAGTAAGACAGAAATAAGAAAGAAGTAAGAAAGAAAGAGAAAGAAAGAAGAAAGAAGAAAGAAGAACGAAGTAGAAAGAAGTAAGAAGAAGTAAGAAAGAAAGAAGAAAGAAGAAAGAAAGAAGAAAGAAGTAAGAAAGAAGTAAGAAAAATTAAGAAGAAAGAAAAAGAAAGAAGAAAGAAGAAAGAAAGAAAGAAAGAAAGAACAAGAAAGAAAGAAGAAAGAAGAAAGAAGAAAGAAAGAAGAAGAAGAAAGAAAGAGAAAGAAAGAAGAAAGAAGAGAAAGAAAGAGGAAAGAAAGAAGAAATAAAGAAGAAAGAAAGAGAGAAGAAAGAAAGAAGAAAGAAAGAAGAAAGAAAGATGAAAGAAGAAGAAGAAAGAAAGAAGAAAGAAAGAAGAAAGAAAGAAGAAAGAAAGTAGAAAGAAAGAAAGAAGAAGAAAGAAGAAAGAAAGAAGAAAGAAGAAAGAAGTAGAGAAGAAGAAGAAGAAAGAGAGAAGAAAGAGAGAAGAAGAAAGAAGAAATTAGAAAGAAAGAAGAGAATGAAGAAGAAAGAAGAAAGAAGAAGAAAGAAGAAATTAAGAAGAAAGAAAGAGAAAGAAAGAAAGAAGAAAGAAAGAGAAGAAGAAAGAAAGAAGAGAAAGAAAGAAGAAAGAAAGAAGAAAGAAAAAAAGAAAGAAAGAAAGAAGAAATTAGAAAGAAATTAAGAAAGAAGAAGAAGAAGAAGAGAAAGAAAAAGAAATAAAGAAGAAAGAAAGAAGAAAGAAAGAAGAAAGAAAGAAAGAAGAAAGAAAGAAGAAAGAAAGAAGAAAGAAAGAGAAAGAAAGAAAGAATTAAGGAAGTAATAAGAAGAAGTAAGAAAGAAGTAAGAAAGAAGTAAGAAAGAAAGAAGAGAAGAAGAAAGAAGAAAGAAGAAAGAAAGAAAGAAAGAAAGAAAGAAATGAAGTAAGAAAGAAGTAAGAAATAAAGAAAGAAAGAAGAAAGAAAGAAGAAAGAAAGAAAGAAAGAATTAAGAAAGAAGTAAGAAAGAAAGTAAGAAAGAAGTAAGAAAGAAAGAAGAAAGAAAGAAAGAAGAAGAAAGAAAGAAGAAAGAGAGAAGAAAGAGAGAAGAAAGAGAGAAGAAGGAAAGAAGTAAGAAAGAGAGTAAGAAAGAAGTAAGAAAGAAGTAAGAAAGAAGTAAGAAAGAAAGAAGAAGAAAGTAGAAAGAAAGAAGAAAGAAAGAAAGAAAGAAAGAAAGAAGTTAGAAAGAAGTAAGAAAGTAAAGAAGAAAGAAGAAAGAAAGAAAGAATTAAGAAAGAAGTAAGAAAGAAAGAAGAAAGATAGAAGAAAGAAGTAAGAAAGAACTAAGAAATAAGTAAGAAAGAGAATGAAATAAGTAAGAAAGAAAGAAGAAAGAAAGAAGAAAGAAGAAGAAAGAAAGAAATAAGTAAGAAAGAAAGAAAGAAGAAGAAAGAAGAAAGAAAGAAGAAGAAAGAAAGAGAAAGAAGAAAGAAAGAAAGAAAGTAAGAAAGAAGTAAGAAAGATAGAAGAAAGAATGAAGAAAGAAAGAAGAAAGAAAGAAGAAAGAAAGAGAAGAAAGAAGAAAGAAAGAAGAAAGAAAAGAAAGTAGAAGAAGAAAGAAGTAAGAACAAAGAAAGAAGACAGAAAGAAGAAAGAAATAAGAAGTAAGAAAGAATAAGAAAGAAAGAAAGAAGAAAGAAAGAAGAAAGAAAGAAAGAAGAAAGAAAGAAAGAAGTAAGAAAGAAGTAAGAAAGAAAGAAGAAAGAATGAAGAAAGAAAGAAGAAAGAAAGAAAGAAGAAGAAAGAAGAAGAAAGAAAGAAGAAAGAAGAGAAAGGAAGAAGAGTAAGAAAGAAGTAGAAGAAAGATAAAGAAAGAGAAGAAGAGAAGAAAGAAAGAAGAAAGAAAGAAGAAAGAAGAAGAAGAAGAAGAAGAAGAAGAAAGAAGAAAGAAGAAAGAAGTAAGAAAGAAAGAAAGAAGAAAGAAGAAAGAGAGAAAGAAGAAGTAAGAAGTAGAAATAAGTAAGAAAGAAGTATGAAATAAGTAAGAAAGAAGAAGAAAGAAAGAAGAAAGAAAGAAAGAAGTAAGAAAGAAGAAGGAAAGAAAGAAGTAAGAAAGAAAGAAGAAAAAAGAAGAAGAAAGAAGAAAGAAAGAAGAAAGAAAGAAGAAAGAAAGAAGAAAGAAAGAAGAAAGAAAGAAAGAAGAAAGAAGAAGGAAGAAAGAAAGAAGAAAGAAAGAAGAAAGAAAGAAAGAAGTAAGAAAGAAGTAAGAAAGAAGAAAGAAAGAAGAAAGAAAGAAGAAAGAAAGAAGAAGAAGAAAGAAAGAAGAAAGAAAGAAGAGAGAAAGAAAGAAGAAAGAAAGAAGAAGAAGAAGAAAGAAGAAGAAAGAAGAGAAGAAGAGAAGAAAGAAGAAGAAAGAAGAAAGAAGAGAAAGAAGAAAGAAAGAAGAAGAGAAAGAACGAAGAAAGAAAGAAGAAAGAAGAAGTAAGAATAAAGAAGAAAAGAAGAAAGAAAGAAAAAAAAAAGTAGAAAAAGAAAAAA